>NW_013679614.1:0-1441 GCF_000517525.1 Limulus polyphemus
CCGATATAGTCACTGGTACCAGACGAATAATAACAATACCGATATAGTCACTGGTACCAAACGAATAATAACAATACCGATATAGTCACTGGTACCAAACGAATAATAACAATACCGATATAGTCACTGGTATCAGACGAATAATAACAATACCGATATAGTCACTGGTGCCAGACGGATAATAAGTGACTATATCGGTATTGTCGTCTGGTACCAGGTATTGTTATTATATATCGGTATTGTTATTATTCGTCTGATACCAGTGACTATATCGTTATTATTCGTCTGATACCAGTGACTTTCGTCTGATACCAGTGACTATATCGGTATTTCCGTCTAGTACCAGTGACTATATCGGTATTGTTATTATTCGTCTGGTACCAGTGACTATATAAGTATTGTTATTATCCGTCTGGAGCCAATGACTATATCGGTATTGTTATTATCCGTCTGGAGCCAGTGACTATATCGGTATTGTTATTATTCGTCTGGTACCAGTGACTATATCGGTATTGTTATTAGACTATATCGGTATTGTTATTAAATGGTACCAAATGGATAATAACAATACCGATATAGTCACTGGTACCAAATGGATAATAACAATACCAATATAGTCACTGGTACCAAATGGATAATAACAATACCGATATAGTCACTGGTACCAGACGGAGGTATTGTTATTATTACCAGTGACTATATCCCAGACAGATAATATCAGTACTTATATAGTCACTGGTACCAGACATAAGTTTGTAATTAGTTCTCTGAATAGTATGAGTAATCCTTGTTCAGGTAATATCCAATTATTCGTTACAAACTAAACTAAAGAAAAAAGGATATTGGTTTTGCAATTTTTTTTAGTTTATTTCACATGAGATGGTAAATTTTACACCAAGAAGAAGGGGATAAGCACCAAGAAGGGGATAAGCACCAAAAAATGATTGCGTGTCGTGAAAGACAGTTTCACACCAAGGTGTAGAAATAAGAATTATCAATACTCTGTTTTAATTGGGAAAAACGTTTGTTTGTTGTTTTTGTCATCAGCATAGGGAGGGAAGACTAAGCCCCATTCGATTCCACGTCATGAAAGCGCGCGATGTCTTGTGTGGTTAAAACCCCTTGTTTTGAGTGATATACAGCGGTATCTTAGCGTATAAACACACAAATATTTGTGATTATGTGAACTGATTAGAAGGTAAGAATATATAAATATAACAGTACTGTCTGCTGTATGTCCATGTAACTACTTTGCAGGGTGTGGATGGATCTTCACCAAAATTGGTATGGACGTTCATTAGGTCCATGCAGGGGTACATACAAATTTTCAGTTTTGTACTTTGCGGTTTTTATGGGCGGTTTTGCGTTTTTTACTATTACTTCGCCCCCTGTTTATGGAATATTCACGAAATTTGGCATGAAGGTTTGTTGGGTCCATATG
>NW_013679614.1:1976-6356 GCF_000517525.1 Limulus polyphemus
CATTAGGTCCATGCAGGGGTACATACAAATTTTCAGTTTTGTACTTTGCGGTTTTTATGGGCGGTTTTGCGTTTTTTACTATTACTTCGCCCCCTGTTTATGGAATATTCACGAAATTTGGCATGAAGGTTTGTTGGGTCCATATGGAGTTACATGCAAACTTGCGGTTTCATATTTTGTGTTTTACAGTTTTGATGGTCGTTTTTTTACAATTACATATAAGAAAATAAGCTTTTCATGTCCTAAGATAACCTTTAATTAATCATGAATTTACACAACTTTCGTCCAGGTGACACGGATACTCCAGCTAGCATAATATTATGACCATCACGCTATAGCTGCTATATCCAGTGCCGACGTGGCTTTTCGCCTAATACCAAGACTCATCAGGTTGGTTGTGATACGACAGACATGTTAGTAGTCGAGATGCTGTCTATGTCATCAACTGATTGTACAACAACTATTAAGTTGGTGAATTGTAATTTATATTTGTTTTATTTAAGTCATTACACAGAATAAGGTTTATTAACATTAATTAATGTATCTTAGTTGGCCAATCAATAAACTGGAGGGAGGGAGCGATGGGTCTTATATCTTATAGAGATTAGTTTCAAACACGCTTTCTCGTCGTAAGAGAGAGAGCGGCGGTTTTTAAACTCAATGTAGAGCAACACCATATTATCTGTGTGGTGTTGGCTAAGGCCCGTGGCGTCGGAGATAGTGACCGATTTTAACACGATCTCTAACTAAAGTCTTTCAGAAGTTAAACAGATAGTCCATTCTGTAGTTCTATGGTTAATAACAAACAAACAGATTAAAACTAAACCTAGTGACTCATAAGTACAACCACGCGTATCAATAAATGAAACAATACAGAGAAATGAATATTACAGAGTACAGAAAACGTTTGTTTGTTGCCCAGTTAATCAGTGTACACTTTTTATCGCTAATGGACAATCGAATAAACAGTCATTATCATACGTGCGGTTTACAGACTTTTCCTTCAGAATTAAAATCGATAAAATGTGTCTCATGGCTACTTACTGAGTAGAGTATTGAAAGTAACATAACGCACGTGCTATACCGACTTCAAAAGTGAATGACGTCATCTTTACTTGTGTTCTAAATTCCGCAACGTCCCACCGGAGTTATTCGATGAGCTTTGGAAACATCATTGTTTGTTTTGCAATTAAGCACAAAGCTACACAATGGGCTATCTGTGCTCCGCCCACCACGGGTATCGAAACCCGGATTCTAGCGTTGTAAGTCCGCAGACATACCGCTGTGCCACTGGGAGGCAAAACATCATTGAGGACACAGTAATTTCTATAGCTAACTTAAAATATATAGCCTAGTCTGAAGTGATTTTATTAAGACTCATAGACTAGTCTGTGATGTTTGTATCAAGATCTATAGCCTACGCTCTAGTGTTCTTATTAAGATATATAGCCTAGTCTCTAAGGTTTATGATATGTATAACCTAGTCTCAAGCGATTTTATTAAGATATACAGTTTAGGCTCTAATGTTTTTATTAAGATATATAGCCTAGTCTCTAAGGTTTTTATTAAGTTATATAGCCTAGGCTATAGTGTTTTTATTAAGATATTTATAGCCTAGTCTCCAGTATTCTTATTAATATATTTATAGCCTTGTCTCTGGTGTTTTTATTAAGATATACAGCCTAGGCTCTAGTGTTTTTATTAAGACATATAGCCTAATCTCTATGGTTTTTATTAAGATATATAGCCTAGTCTCTAAGGTTTTTATTAAGATATATAGCCTAGTCTCTAGTGTTTTTATTAAGATATTTATAGCCTGGGTTATATTGTTTTATTAAGATGTATAGCCTACTCTCTAAGGTTTTTGATAAGATATTTATAGCCTAGGTTCTAGTGCTCTTACCAAGATATTTATAGTCTAGTCTCTATTGTTTTATTAAGGTCTATAGCCTAGGCTCTAGTGTTTTTATTAAGATATATAGCCTAGTCTCTAGTGTTTTCATAAGATATACGGTCTACTGTTCACTGTTTTATTAAGATATCTATAACCTAGTCTCTAGTGTTTTTACTAAGATATTTATAGCCTGGGTTATATTGTTTTATTAAGATATATAGCCTAGTCTCTAAGGTTTTTGATGAAATATTTATAGCCTAGGTTCTAGTGCTCTTACCAAGATATTTATAGCCTAGTCTCTATTGTTTTATTAAGATATATATAGCATAGTCTTTAGTGTTTTATTAAGATATCTATAACCCAGACTCTAGTGTTTTTATTAAGATATTTATAGCCTAGGTTCTTGTGCTCTTACCAAGATATTTATAGTTTAGTCTCTATTGTTTTATTAAGGTATATGGCCTAGTCTCTAGTGTTTTCATAAGATATACGGTCTACTCTTCACTGTTTTATTAAGATATCTATAACCTAGTCTCTAGTGGTTTTATTAAGATATTTATAGCCTGGGTTATATTGTTTTATTAAGATATATAGCCTAGTCTCTAAGGTTTTTGATAAAATATTTATAGCCTAGGTTCTAGTGCTCTTACCAAGATATTTATAACCTGGTCTATATTGTTTTATTAAGATATATAGCCTAGTCTCTACGGTTTTGGATAAGATATTTATCATCTTAATAAAACAATATAACCCAGGCTATAAATATCTTAATAAAAACACTAGAGACTAGGTTATATATCTTAATAAAACAATAGAGACTAAGTTATACATATCTTATCAAAAACCTTAGATATTAGGCTATATATCTTAATAAAAACACTAGAGCCTAGGCTATATACCTTAATAAAACAATGGAGACTAGGATATAAATATCTTGGTAAGAGCACTAGAACCTAGGTTGCTAAATAAAATCATTTGAGACTAGTTTAAACATATCTTAATAAAAACACTAGAGCCTATGCTACATATCTTAATAAAAACACTAGAGCCTATGCTACATATCTTAATAAAACAATAGAAACTAGGCTATAAATATCTTGGTAAGAGCACTGGAACCTAGGCTATAAATATCTTAATAAAAACACTAGAGACTAGATTATAGATATCTTAATAAAACACTAAAAACTATGCTATACATATCTTAATAAAACAATGGAGACTAGGCTATAAATATCTTGGTAAGAGCACTGGAACCTAGGCTATAAATATATTAATAAAAACACTAGAGACTAGGTATATAGCCTAGTCTCTACGGTTTTTCATAAGATATACGGTCTACTCTCCACTGTTTTATTAAGATATCTATAACCTAGTCTTTAGTGTTTTTATTAAGATATGTATAGCACAGTCTCTAGTGTTTTATTAAGATAATAGCCTAGGTTCTAGTGCTCTTACCAATATATTTGTAGCCTAGTCTCTAGTGATTTTATTAGGATATGTATAGCCTAGTCTCTAGTGTTTTCATAAATATATTTATAGCTTAGTCTCTAGTGGTTTTATTAAGATATATAGTCTAGTTTCTAGAGTTTTTATTAAAACATTAGGTCGTCAAGAAATTTTTTGTTTGTTTGAAGTTAAGCACAAAGCTACACAATGGGCTATCTGCGCTCTGCCCACCACGGGTATCGAAACCCGGTTTCTAGTGTTGTAAGTCCACAGAAATTCCGCTGTGCCACCGGGGGACATCAAGAAATTAATGTCGCTTTTTTTAGTTGAAAAAACCCGAACAACTTATATATCAACATAAAACATTTATTAAACGAAATATTCTCCATTCTTATCGATGATGCTTTTCCATCTTACAATCAGGTTGTTAATGACCTGATTAAGGAAATCACTTGGCTTTGAAATAATAAAAAAACATGTTGATGTCCTCTTTAACACCTTCCACATTTGCAAACGTTTTCCCATTAAGATGGTGTTGCCGCGAACGAAAACTATGGTAATCTGATAGTGCCATATCTGGTGAATATGGTAGGTGGGGGTGAACCCAACCCAACTCCATAATCTTGTGTTGCGTCAAACGTGCCACATGTGAACGTGCATTGTCGTGGAGAAGAAGAAAACCTTTCCAATTGACGAGTGAATTGTTATGGATTTCGCGCAAAGCTACACGAGGGCTGTCTGCGCTAGCCGTCCCTAATTTAGCAGTGTAAGACCTGATGTAAGGCAGCTAGTCATCACCACCCACCGCCAACTCTTGGGCTACTCTTTTACCAATTAATAGTAGGATCGACCGTCACATTATAATGTCTCCACGGCTGAAAGGTGTGATGGTGATTCGAACCCGCGACCCGCAGATTGCGAATCCAGCGCCCTAACCACCTGACCATGCCGGGCCTTGAAGAGTGAAGGGCGTTTCTGATGAAGGGCTTGATTTAAATGTTCTAGTTACTGACTATAGATCTCTGCATTGACATTTCACT
>NW_013679614.1:7356-8334 GCF_000517525.1 Limulus polyphemus
ATTAAACTTTACACGTTATATAAGCTGTACTATCGTGACGTAAAAGCGGTTCGTTTAACTATTATACGTGATGTACGTTTTTGGGAGGTGTTAATTTCTCGACGACCTAATTTATAGCTTGTATCTAGTTTTTTTATGAAGATATTCATAGCCTAGTCTCTAGTGTTCTAATTAAAATATTTATATCCAAGTGTCTAATGTTTTTATAAAATGTTTATAGTCTTGTCTGTAATGTGTTATTAAGATATATATAGCCTAGTCTATAGTATTTTTATAAGATATTTACAGGCTACTCTATAGTGTTTTTATCAAGATATATATAGCCTAGTCTATAGTATTTTTATAAGATATTTATAGGCTACTCTATAGTGTTTTTATCAAGATATATATAGCCTAGTCTATAATATTTTTATAAGATAGTTATAGGCTAGTCTATAGTGTTTTTATCAAGATATTTATAGTCTAGTCTGTAGTGTTTTATTAAGATATATATAGCCTAGTCTATAGTATTTTTATCAAGATATTTATAGCCTAGTCTCAAATTTTTCATTAGGATATGTATGGCCTAGTCTATAGTGTTTTTATTAAGATACTTATAGCCTAGTCTCAAAATTTCATTAGGATATGTATGGCCTAGTCTATAGTGTTTTTATCAAGATATTTATAGCCTAGTTTAAAAATTTCATTAGGATATGTATGGCCTAGTCTATAGTGTTTTTATCAAGATATTTATAGCCTAGACTCTAGTGTTTTTATTAAGACACTTTATAACCTTGTCTCTAATGGTTTCATCAGACTAGCACTATGTTGGTTTCGTCACATGCGGAGACTGCTATAGGATTAGGTCAAAGACCGCGAGGAATTTGTTCACAACGAGAAGTTCCACAGAGCTAGAAATATCAATGACTGCTAAATGTCACTGATTCAACTTGAAATAAACCTTTTCTTTGTTTATCTTTCATTATCCCTTGCTCTACC
>NW_013679615.1:0-3295 GCF_000517525.1 Limulus polyphemus
GGTGCTCGAGTTCCAAATAGGTCGAAGCCTATTGAACATGCCTGTAGCTCTATTAAGTCTTGCTTGAACATCAATGTCTGATTCTCCGTTAGCCGCTATCTTACTACCCAAATACACGAAATCTTGTACATCTTCAATCTCTGATCCTTCAATCGTTACTGCCCTGTCCAGATTGTGTCCGACTGTCATGGTCTTAGTTTTTAGTTGATATATTACATTTTATACTTTCAGCACGTAGACAAACAACAATATTAGGTTATACTTTTATTGCTAAGCAACATGACATAAAAGCCATTGTTGGAAATCATTGTTACCAAAACACACTGACTTTTCTATATATTAGAAGTGTTATATAATGAACCACTTCTTTAATATGTGGTTTTTCGCTAGCTTGCCTCATAAGAAAATTCGCATGCGTGTCAGTCTGACTGTCTGTGATTTCTATTTGTAATTTACGAAATCACTTCATTTCTATGTCGTTTTTCTCTGGCTTGCCTCATTATGCACGCACGTGGATAAGTAATAATACCCAGGTGCACACCCTCATGGTCCACTTGGTACGCGTACAAAATTTCATGTTTCTAGGTTCTTTCCTCTTGGAACGATGGTGGTCACATATTCTTTTCTATGTGGTTTTTCGCTAACTTGCCTCATTAAAAAGATGCACACGCGCGCATGTGTCTGTCTCTCTATATGTGATTTCTATTTGAAGTATAAGTAACCACTTATTTTCTATGCGTTTTTTCGCTAGCTTGCTTCATTAAAAAGATGCGCACGCGCATGCGCGAACGCATATGGATAATATACAGGTGCACACACTCAGGTTGGGTGCAAAATTTCACGTTTCTAGGTTCTTTTCTCTTGGAGTTATGGCGGTTACACACAGACCCAGAGAAATGCTCTCTTATTATTATAGATTAAATTTAACAGTGTGGCATTTAGTATCTAAAACGTTATAGTAAGTATTATTTTGACATAATATAAAGTAACTGTATTTACGAATAGAAGCTGAAATTGAATCATTTTTATTAATATATTTACAAAGCCGGCTGCACTAATAAAGCGGTTCTTTACCTGAAAATGTCAAGTACATTCATTTACGTTATCAATAAGGTATTCTTTAGTTTAGCATTGTCCAAGTATTCGTAAATCTGCGTCTTTAACAGTGGATTACTGAAGTCGAATAAAATTGATATACAATACTCACAAAAATTACAGAGTAATGAGTTTTTGGTCCAAGAGACAAGTAAATAATACCAAGCAAGTCAAAAAATTCATTTTCAAATATAGAAAAATAAGTAACGAAATACACCAATATTTGACTGCACAATTATCAAAGAATGATAACTTATTAAGATAATCAAAGTTACCAAAATTACTCTTTAGTTGCTAGTAGGTTCTTTTCTCTTGCTTATGACTTTTCTGTACCTGTTCCCAATTACATATTATCAAAGACATCATGGTGAACAATGTTACAGGCGGAATATTCCCTCACATCTCCAGACCCTCACATGTCGATCACTTGAAATTACACAAAAACCTACCCTCAGATGTGAACAGTACAGGAGTCTATTGCTGAAGGGCCCATGTGACATGTTCTTGGACAAACGCCAGCCGGGCTGTTCGGTGCTCTGAGGCTAATACAGGAGCTTTAACTAATATTCTGGTCCTAAGTCAAGTACCACTGAATCTATTTCTGGCCGTTGAGCATAATATACACACTTCAGTGGCCTGCTGAAGCTCATTACCGAGGTCACTAAGCGTTGCTGATGCGACTTGTAAGAGTTAAATTCCGATGATATCAGTCGTTCTCTACACCTACACACTTCAGTGGCCTGCTGAAGCTCATTACCGAGGTCACTAAGCGTTGCTGATGCGACTTGTAAGAGTTAAATTCCGATGATATCAGTCGTTCTCTACACCTGTAGCTCTTTTGTAGCCCTGGCCTGGCCTCTTGGTGTATTCTCCTGTGACATGGTATCTGTACCACAAAATAATGACCTGTTCCACCTCAGACTGGATGTGGTCCTCCTGAAGCAGTGCGACAGCTCTGCAAACTTTGCAAAAGTCAATACTAGCAAAAAAGTCCATAAACCTACCATCATCGCAAACATATTTCCAGATCAATCAAAACTAGCCTTTTGTTTTACAGAATTTGGATCATTTCTCATAAAGACCTATTACACAAGGAGTCATTAATGCATAAACTTGCAAACCTCAGGTAGGATTAGTGCAATACTCTACAATAAGCATGCTAAATTTGTAGTAGATTGATAACCTAAAAAATATAAACGTTTAAACAAACTTCATTATTCTATAATATTTTTGAGTAGTGTATATTGGCTTCCTGAGTAGGTACTACTAGTTTTTGTTAAATTCGTTAATTTCAACTAGCTGTGATATTCTATATAATTACAATTAGAGTCACTGTACGTTAAAAATAACTTATATTCAACAAAAATCTTATTTTTTTGGTCCCTGTATCTTACGGACTCATTATCATAATGAAATAATCGTATGGACAATAACGTGTTTCAACAATAAGAAACGAGGATTATAGATTAAGTGTTTCTGAATCTAACATATGATCATGCAGGCATGTAAATAAATCGCTCTCAACTAGAAGCATGAGAGAGAAACCGCACAAGCATTTTTGAAGTTTCTATTTGATTTAGGCTTAGTTTTTGATAAACGAATCTGCGAAAACATATTTCGGTTGGTTTGCATATCTTTATTAGATTGCTGAGGGTTTCAACAATCCACCTTTGTTGGTTTGCATATCTTTATTAGATTGCTGAAAAAGTTGAGAATCCCTGCACTGAGTGATAGGCACCGAGATGTCAGTGAAATACGCTTCAGTGGGACAAAAAACAAACCAACAAAGGTGGATTGTTGAAACCCGGAGAAATACATCAAGCCGAGGGGGTTAATGATGGAGGATTTTTTTTCTGACCTTCTTGTTTTTCTGTCCCTTTATGATGGCTATGAATTTTTGTATGGAAGTAAGGGGGTAAATTTTATTCAGGTTTTGCACAAAAATAGCAATATACATTCGTATGACCAAAAATAAAGAAAATAAAACATTATTTTCTAAAGAAAAAACATACAGTCCATTTTTATCATAAAAAATAAAACCAAACAGAAACACCAGAAACATTATCAGTGGGAACACTGCTGATTCATTGAGTCAATCAGTTTGTTTATGCGAGGAGCTGTTGATGACAATGCTACTCTCATATCGTCATCTGCTTTCCATCGGTTCCTGGCCTTTGTCTTAATTACTACTAAACTTGAG
>NW_013679615.1:4131-7635 GCF_000517525.1 Limulus polyphemus
AAGGTCAGTAAAAAAATATTATTCAGGTTTTGCCCAAAAATAGCACACACACACATTCTTAGCATTCTCTCTCTCTCTCACACACACACATTCTTAGCATTCTCTCTCTCTCACACACACACACACATTATTAGCATTCTCTCTCTCTTACACACACACACACACACACACATTATTAGTATTCTCTCTCTCTCTCTCTCACATACACACACATTTTACAAAATGAAATTTAATTCAATTATTATTCAATCATCAGGTACATCAATTATTTACCCCCTGCCATGTAATTTTTTACCCCCAAAGGGTAAATTTACCCCTGGTTGAGAATCACTGACTCAGTGTTTCTTTGCAAATTTTACGTGATAATTTTCTTATCAGAGATTGAGATACAAATTTCCCAAAATATAAAATTTTCAACAAAGTGGCTTAGCCTTTCAGGATAAGGAGACCATCATAAGAATTACTAGCAAATTGCAGTGATTGATCCAATTCGTATTTTCTCTTTATGTTCACAAAATCTGAATCACCCATCTGTTCATAAGTTTCGTTTTACTGCATAACGGACAGAAGACTCAAGTTTAGAACTACTGCAGTTCTCTGTAGAAAATAAATCCTCACCAAGTACACTGACAGAAAATTCAAAGAAGCTCTTCTCATCGGACAATTACGACCACAGATGAATAGGGACAAAGGACGACACCTATAATTTTAATTATTATATTATATTTTTCATCCTATCTTTTTGATATTTCACTATATAACCTTGATATAACGTTTATTTACTACAGGTAACAGTTAATTATTTTAACAATACTTTTCTTTCAACAATAAGCTTTACTCTTAATACATCAAAAGCATTATAGATTGGAATAGAATTTATTATCTAAACAGTTTGAAGTTTTGTACTGTTAGTTTCGGTTTGTGCTTTAGTGAACGCTCCTGAAGAAGATGTAAAGCGAAACGTTGAGTGTCTGATTAAATAAAAACAACATTTTGGTGTTATAAGGTCATTTATTTCTAATGTTAATATGTCTTCTATACGCCAATATGCAACACAGAAATTAAGTAATCTGGTATTGTTGTTACCAGTATCTATTATTGACGCAGGTGGTTGTCATGGAGATGTTTTACCCACACAGAAAAAAAAAACTGAAAGTTTGATACTCGGTTTGGATCGCTTTAAGTTTCATTATGTCAAATAAGGACGAGTTAAACCCTGAGACTTTTTCAACTTCATTTCTTAAGCCGCATTCTGAGACAACAAAATTAATTCTGAAGAGGAAAGGCGACCTCTGGAAACCAGATATCAATAGCACACATCTGTTGTTACGAAAAGGATATCTCATTGGGCCAGAAATTTATCGGGGAGTCTATTCGGTTATTAGAAAGGGTCAGTTAAAAAACCCAGGATCTATGAATCCAAATATAGCTGTCAAAATTGTTAATAAGATGACTGTTCCTAAAGAATATATTGACATTTTTTTGCCAAATGAAATAAAGGCGTTAAAGACGGTCCGCCATCAATCAGTAGTAAGTTTGTGTTTTATCTTTAAACGAGCTTCTTTTCAAAACACAAATGCTATTTTCATGTATATTTTGATACTTATATTTGTTTCTATAATCATTTTGGAATTCTCTAAGAATGTGGTGAAATTCTTACTAGATTTTGTCAAAGCAATTCATTGTAAAAGGAATGTCAAATATTAACTAGAGTTATCAGTTACAACTGTTATTAGTAATATTTATAAAAGTTGATACTTAGTGTGAAACTATGTCATCCTAGTAAAATTGGTTGACGCAATAGTTTTTTGAGTTATCATGCAATAAAAAAAGAAGCAGAAGAAGGAAGAACAAGAAATTCAAACTTTTTGCTGTAATATTTAGAGACATTCCCAGAACTTGTGACTCAGTCATTACATAGGTATTTTTTATAAAACGAAACACTGTATAGTATTGTAAAAATTCTGGTGATCTATTGAGGAGATAATTAGAAATTCCATTTCGATGAACAATCCGATCCATCAGCCATCCACGTCCAGCGCTACCATCAGCTTGATAATATTTCAAGCTCTTATAACTTGTTTTATGGAACCTGGTGTGGCGTAGAACCTTATATTAGTATTTAAGTTAAAGTTGTAACACAAACGGCCAACGTAACAAAACATATACCTATACGTACAACTGTCTAGTTCGTCCCAGACCATTAACTCGTTTGTTTGTTTCAGGTGTTAGCGTGAAACAACACAGGGGCTATTTGCGGTTAACTGTCTCTAGTTTTGAAGTTATAGGCTAGAGGGAAGGCAGGTAGTCAACAGCACCTACCGCCAGCTCTTGGCCCAACAGTCCAAAAGTGCGGAGAACGTTTTTACATCAGGGGGTTTGAACCATAAATCCTCTGGTTCACAGCCCGGGCATGCTGACCACTCCACCACTTCTAGCAAAATATTGATTTAAGAGTTAAATTGTAGCAACACATTTTTTTAGCGTAAAAAGTATATTAGTATGAGACCCGGCATGGCCAGATGGTTAGGGCGCTCGACTCGCAATCTGAGGGTCGTGGGTTCGAATTCCAGTCCCATCAAACATGCTCGCCCTTTCAGCCGTTGGGGGCGTTGTAATGTGACGGACAATCCCACCATTCGTTGGTAAAAGAGTAGCCCAAGAGTTAGCGGTGGGTGGTGATGACTAGCTACCTTCCCTCTAGTCTTTCACTGCTAAAGTAAGGACGGCTAACGCAGACAGCCCTCGTGTAGCTTTGCGCGAAATTCAAACCATTAGTATGAATCCCCAACCTCTGATTTAAACAAAGTTTAGTCTGTTGTTTTGTTTAATTATATTTGGATTTTTTGTTATTGAAACAAAATTATCTTTTTGAGAAAATTAGTAGATACTATCAAAGTAAATTTAATTTAAATTAATAAAGTTAAGTAATGGCTATTCTGTGTTTAACACAATTGTATTTCGTTTCATGTTTCTATTTTTGTAGTCGTTTTGAACAAGTACGTAATTTTAATCACGTAACTATAAAAACTGTTGTGTAAGTCTTTTTTTTTCTTCATTAATATTGGTTAATTTACAGATTTTCTGTCATATATCGCCAACATTCCACATTTTATTTTAGTTTACATTCTGTTTAAATACTAGCGGCGTAGCAAGGGTTCACAGCACCCGGGGGCAAAGACACTTTTGGCGCCCCCAACTCTGAAATGTTTTGATTATTTGTTTTGTGACTCATTACCCACTTAATGACAATAACATAAATAATTAATTACGACCTTACACAGGCCTAAAATAAAGTCACAATATAACATCTCACGATATCACAACTGTAAACCTGGAACTAATGAAGTATAGCCTACTAGGTGTACTTACATAATTTGTAAACCATTTTGATATTTATGTCATCCAGTATTTTTCAAAATTACATAGCTAGAGCAAACTTTTAAGCATGCAGAATAAATTTCTGTTACATCCCTAGTTTTGAAACTTATGTTTAACACGAGA
>NW_013679616.1:0-1979 GCF_000517525.1 Limulus polyphemus
GACTTCCGCTGTGGTTGGTGTGCTATAAACCTCGGAAGTTATAATTGTGATTAACACTTATTAATTGAGAAACTTCAGATATTTAACCAAGAATATTTATCAATTTCGAACATTATAAACCATTTAACTTCAGTGGATTCACACCAGACATTAGTACTTTTACGACATTATATAACTTCAGCGGTAAAAAAACTCAAGCTCGACCTGTAATCAGCATGTGATCAGCGAGGCCCACAGAGCTAGTACGTCAACTCGAAATTAACTTGCACATCGTGAACCCTCGATAAGATATAAAGGAGGTTCCAGAATAGAAAGAAGACTTTATATTGCTTGTAAGTTTGTAAAACTTCAGTATATAAATCATTGTTTGTAATAGCTATGTGTAATAACTGTTGTTGTAAATTGTATCATTGTTTATATATTAAAACATATTTGTATAAAACAAAAGAAACTATGTGTATCAATCTTGGTGGCAAATATCATAAATTGGATACATATTGGCATTTATTTAAATACTAAGTCCAAAGTACAAGTTAACTCAGTTTCAGTCCTTTCAAATTGTAATACATAACATGCTTATTGCCATTGTTTACATGTGTCGAAACGAAAATTGTTATGTAAATAATGATCCCACAAAGATAATAATGAGATGTCTGTTCATGATTTTGCTGTAAAATATTTTCATGTAAATACATCTTTAATAGATGTGTCCTTTTATTTAGATCACATTACAAATCTTTATTGAGAGATAATTTAATAAATTGTGTCTAGATTTTATCATTATAATCACCTAACACAATGTATATGTAGAACACCATCAACCTTTGTAAAACATGTGTAAATTAATTATTTTGTCAAGTTAAATGATTATCATAAATTCAAACTAGTGATACAGTAAATTTTCAATCATTACATGATATCGTCTTTTTCTGGACGATTGGTCAAGAAATGTAATTATTTATAGAATTAGTGTTTTAAACCTAACCATGTTGAGACAAGTTTATACAAGTGGTGTGCGTCATTGTCCCTGACGTCATAGCCAATTATCATGGTATCCTACCCCTCTCTGATGACATCATTGAATGGTGCCGGCTCCCTCTGGTGACACTTTGTAGAACTCTGACGTCATCGTCTTTGGTGACATCATCCACCTTCCCTCCCTCCATGCGGTCGACACACGTGTGGCGCCCTCTAACAATGTGTCGCTTGGTATTCGGGATAACTACTGCTTTTGGAGCTTTACACTGTCATTACAGTCCATGTTACCACGTCTGGGCAGGTTTTGTCTGACTTTGTGTGTCTTGACAACACCTCTGCAACATGGTTTCTATCGCAAAACAGGCTGTTATTCAAAAGGAAACCTACTACACCTTGTACACTTTACATAGTCTATCTAGTGTATGCAAAAAATAGTTTTCCAGCTCACATTTTAACAGTCCGATCAAACAGAAATCCATAGGTGTTATATCTGGCAACTTTACAAGTATGCCTCAGTATAGAATAACATGAATAAACATTTTACCCTGCCATGCTGAGAATAAGTTGGTTCTCACTTATTTCACAAGTATACCAGAGACCCTAGGGCCAGATTTAAACTATTTATTATAAATACCTTAAAATCAAGTTTGTAGTCAACTTTGCTGGTAATTTGTATATTTTTCAACTGCTACTTCATATACTTTCCATCACAGAAATGAAAGGTGTGTTTATCAAAAGGTTAACTTAGCCAACAAATTTTGGATCTTATGAAAAAACTCTGCTACCTTTCTTAGTCCATTTTCTGTATTTGACTTTTTCGCCAAGATTATCTCAGGTATGCATGATTTCACAGAAACAGATGAAAATCGACCCTTTCAGAGTGTGGATAATGAATGTGCTCACTAACATGAATGGAAAAGATTTAACATTACCTGTTATTTGAGTTATATATTACTCTTCCACTTCGCATAAGTGATGATGATTCTATATATTTCATGGCT
>NW_013679616.1:2855-7675 GCF_000517525.1 Limulus polyphemus
AATATGAATATGTATATTTCTGGTTTCTTTGTTTTGTTTTTTAGTGAACTTACTAAATTAAAGTAATTCAATGCGTCACGTCCATTTATGTATATTTATTAAAAATTTTTATCCATATCCCTTCTTACGGTCATCTTACAACTAGCGGGTTTATAAAGGTAACTATTATTCTGAAGCAGCACGACTAAACTAACATCAATATAGGTGTAGGATGGCAGTAAATAATCTACCTGCCCATATTAACAGGAAATATATATGTGAAATTTACAGAATGGCGCATCTCTGAGACAAACGCATATAACTATGCCAGAACGTAGTACGCACTCCAAACTCCAGCCAAACCAGATAGCCACTCTACCTGAAGGTTATATTGTCAAACCGTAACTCACCTACGCCCTGATACAGCATTAGCCATTCTTAGTGACATCAGAATGACGACATATAGTTACTGTATTCTATCTGCCACATAGATTTTATTGATGTTGAAGGCGTTGAAATTATATAGAAACAAGATATCAACACGCTTTAGTTCAGCAACATTTTTTTAAATAACAATGTGATAATGTTGAGTAACACTAATATTACACAACAGGTATCTAGAATACACGGAAAAATGGAAAATTGTGAATTTTAAAGATGTGAAATTGAATATGGAAAAAAAAACATATTTTGTAAATAATATATAAAACTACAAGAACATCGAGTATCAGAGATGTTACCACACTTTCCTGCCTTTTGAGATTGTATTAGATTTTCCAACAAGTCCAGACTTGCACTATTTTCGGATAGTGGATGCACCTGGGTTTGGTAGTAATCTTCCCAAGAACTTTGGTTGAACAATGTTCAACCACAACAAGAATGTTTCGATCATAAATGGATTAAATCAGGACTTTCAAAATAAAACTGCTGAAGTTATAAGAAAAGATTCCTGTATCACAAATTTATTTCAAGTTAATATTTGTAAAAATAAACAAAACAAAAATAGGAAAAAAAGGTAAAAATAGAAAGAATTGGATTGATTTTGAAAGTTTTTATAAAATTTCGGATTCTGTTTTATAAAACTAGAATATGGTTTCGATCCTTGTAGTAGAAACATTGCATTCTTAAGCTTTGCATTAAACAACACTAATTTCTGCAACTTTTCAATCGGATAATGTTGTAAACATATTTGATGCGTTAACCTAGACGAAAGAGATAAGAGACTCGCTTTAAAATAATTCTAAAATACAAAAAAAATGTTGTTCAGCTCTATCAATCATCTTAAACTCTATATTTACTAGGAAACAGTTTTGCTTTTGCAAATTATTCAGTGTTTTGATAGGAGTGTTTTATGTCTTCGGTACTTAAATATCCTGTGTTTTATGTTTTCATGTTTCTATTGATATATAAGTTTAAGTAATTGAATAAGTTAATAAAGAAACATATGGTGCATAAACGCTCCCTCTTTTTACACATTTAGTTAGTTTTTTTATTATCAGGCACAAAAATGAACAATGGGCTATCTGTGCAATGCCCACCACGAGCATCAAAACCAGTTTTTAGCGTTATAAATCTGTAGATTTATCGCCGAACAATTTGGAAGCTACAAATTTAGAATTCATGAAACTCAATATGATGTTTTAATAGTCTCTTGTTTTGAACACCATAAGCTAGTGATTCCACTACAACTGGTTAGGTAAGAACAAGTGAACTTACCATGTTTCTATCTGTGTTTATAACAACTCAAATGTGTTGCTTTGTTTCAACATGAAAAATGTGGCAACCACTTCAGTTATTTCTCTAACAAAAACATTTTATGAGTTATAAACTGTTTTAAAGGTAGCGAAGACAAACATTTCTTATGGATTCATCTGTGGAATATATACTTTGTCATAATCTGGCTGTATCCATGAACTGACTCTGAAAGCAGGCTCAATAACTCTTGGTCTATTCAGAATTCTTTGAGACTTAAACCTCTTGATAAGTTTTGTTGTTGGTTGATTTAATGCAGTGACAACTACAGACTGTTCATCTCTGAATTTCATTTGAAGTTATGCTCATATTGTTTCTGTTTGGTAAAAATATTCCTTTACAAACACGTGGTGACTCAGCAGTTTTTTATCAATGCATGTAGCCTCACGGTTCACTATGGCTGTGCTCAGATAAGAGTTCTCATGACGTCAACATAGCCAGTCAAGGTGGGTGGCCAAACTATCATTAAGTCCGCTTCACCAACTATGAAATCCAATGTCATTGAGATGTTCGATAGAATCAGATGCAGGGTCATCTAAACAAAGCAGACAATGCAACAGCAAACATTTCCAAATAGACTTAACCACTCATGGCATTGATAACTTATTTTTATAATATTTTAAAGCCAACTCTAGCCTTATTTCAGAACAGTATAAAGCATACAGTGGAGCCATGAAATATACAGAATCATCATCACTTATGCGAAGTGGAAGAGTAATATATAACTCAAATAACAGGTAATGGAGAAACCAATGCTAAATCTTTTCCATTCATGTTAGTGAGCACATTCATTATCCACACTCTGGAAGGGTCGATTTTCATCTGTTTCTGTGAAATCATGCATACCTGAGATGATCTTGGCGAAAAAGTCAAATACAGAAAATGGACTAAGAAAGGTAGCAGAGTTCCTTCATAAGATCCAAAATTTGTTGGCTAAGTTAACCTTTCGATAAACACCCCTTTCAATTCTGTGATGGAACTTATATGAAGTAGCAGTTGAAAAAACATACAAATTACCAGCAAAGTTGACTACAAACTTGATTTTAAGGTATTTATAATAAATAGTTTAAATTTGGCCCTAGGGTCTCTGGTATACTGGTGAAATAAGTGAGAACCAACTTATCTTCATAAGTTATGGAAAAGCGAATGCTTCTCCGTCTTGATAGAGTGCATATTTATTATCAGTTTTCAGCATGGTCGGGTAAGAGCTTTGAATATACTAGTAGTTATTCACGGAATACAAAAGTAATTTTCTTAACTTTGTAGCAGCCCTTTATGACCCAAAACATTCATGTACTCAAATTTGATTACAAAGATGTGTTAAGATAGGCATTTATATTTTCCAAGATGGGATTACCTCTTGTATTTGGTGGCATTGAAATAAAAGGAATATTTATCAGAATAGGGTTCTAAGGCCACTAAGAAAGAGACCTGTAAAAATTCTTACCCTATTTGTGGTTAGCTAATTGTGGCATCTTTTAACATGTGAAAATATACGAGCACAAATGTCAGTGACAAAATCCATCCATGTATTCCAAGAAAATGCAAAATAATTCACGTGTACATAAATTGCTTCCACGACATATCAATCAAATTGATGTATACTACAATAAAATGTTTATTTATGCTATTCTATACTGAGGCATACTTGTAAAGTTGCCAGATATAACACCTATGGATTTCTGTTTGATCGGACTGTTAAAATGTGAGCTGGATACACTAGATAGACTATGTAAAGTGTGCAAGGTGTAGTAATTTCCTTTTGGATAACAGCCTTTTTTTGCAATAGAAACCATGTTGCAGAGGTGTTGTCAAGACACACAAAGTCAGACAAAGCCTGCCCAGACATGGTAACATGGACTGTAATGACAGTGTAAAGCTCCAAGCACAGTAGTTATCCCGGATACCAAGCGACACCTCTTTAGAGGGCGCCACACATGTGTCGACCGCATGGAGGGAGAGAAAGGCGATGTCATAGCCAATTGTCATGGTATCCTACCCCCCTCTGATGACATCATTGAATGGCGCCGGCTCCCTCTGGTGACACTTTGTAGAACTTCGACGTCATCGTCTTTGGTGACATCATAAGTTAAATGATTATCATAAATTCAAACTAGTGATACAGTAAATTTTAAATCATTACATGATATCGTCTTTTTCTGGACGATAGGTCAAGAAATGTAATTATTTATAGAATTAGTGTTTTACACCTAACCATGTAGAGACAAGTTTATACAAGTCGTGTGCATCATTGTCCCTGGACAAAATAATTCAGTTACACATGTTTTACAAAGGTTGATGGGGTTCTACATATACATTGTGTTAGGTGATTATAATGATAAAATCTAGACACAATTTATTAATTTTCTCACAATAAAGATTTTGTAATCTGATCTACATAAAAGGACACATCTATTAAAGATGTCTTACTCCTTCCACTGTTGATTGCCTATAGGACAGCAGAGCATGAAGCCACTGGATACACACCAACAATGTTGATGTTTGGTCGGGAACTTCGGTTGCCAATGGATCTGTTAACAGGATGCCCAACTTACGAACAGTTGCCTGAAAATGTGTCAGAGTTCGTTAAAGTGTTATCGGAAAGGATGGATAATATTCACCATCAAGTGCGTTCAAACTTTAAAACGTCTGCTGATTCGATGAAGCTATGCTATGATAAGACGTTATGATAATTTATTGTTAATTTTCTATTGGTTTAATGTAAAGGGCTATTGTTCGGGATGAACAATACTAAGGAAGGGGAAGTGTTGCGACAGTGGAAGTCACATGACGCTGGTAACACGTAATGAGTTCTAGAGAGATCAGGAAACATCACGAATAATCCAGTATTTGCTAGGCGCCCACTATTCTTGTATATAAGTGCGCCAGACAATTAATCGGAATTGAATAGCGAACAGAGAAGTTGAAAATATAGACGGACAATTAAGTCAAGCGCGGTAGTAAGTAAAATGCATGAATCGTTTGTTCAGAATTATTGCGTGTGTTTAAGTGACTATGGAAATTAAGTCTATTGTAAAGTTGTATTGAGAAAAAATAAACCAGTTTTATTTAAGAAAGGACTTGTATCA
>NW_013679617.1:0-2443 GCF_000517525.1 Limulus polyphemus
TGGGACATCTAACTATCAGTAAACTGGTGTGGTGTCCAGTTGAACTTACTGGTCATTCAGTGAATAGTGGCTTTGGGACGTCTAACTATCAGTAAACTGGTGTGGTGTCCAGTTGAACTTACTGGTCATTCAGTGAATAGTGGCTTTGGGATGTCTAACCATCTGTACACTGATGTATGGTCCAGTTGTTCTTCATTGAGCATCTAACACAGCTTGGTTTTGAGACATCTAACTATCTGTAAACTGGTGTGGTGTCCAGTTGAACTCACTGGTCATTCAGTGAATAGTGGCTTTGGGACGTCTAACCATCTGTACACTGATGTATGGTCCAGTTGTTCTTCATTGAGCATCTAACACAGCTTGGTGAATAGTGACTTTGGGACATCTAACTATCTATAAACTGATGTAGTGTACAGTTATACCTGAATGGACATCTAGCACACATTATTTGGTTCTGTCCCGTGGGTTAGAGTTAGTTAAAGCAATTATTTTGTAAATAATTATTTTTGATCGACATATAGTCCCTCTTCCTCCTTTAAAACTGTGGTTTTTAAACGTTTGCTTTAATAAGCAGTACTTCTGTGTAAAGTATAAATGCCGGCCCGACATGGCTGCCAGGTGGTTAAGGCGCTCGACTCGCAATCCGAGGGTCGCGGGTTCGAATCCCCGTCACACCAAACATGCTCGCCCTTTGTGACGGTCAATCCCACTATTCGTTGGTAAAATAGTAGCCCAAGAGTTGGCAGTGGGTGGTGATGATTAACAGCCTTCCCTCTAGTCTTACACTACTAAATTAGGGACGGCTATAGCAAATAGCCCTCGTGTAGCTTTGCGCAAAATTAAAAAAACAAACAGGTTTTTCCATTTTTTTCCATTCGATTACTGTTCCACCGAGACGAATGTTGTGTCACTATCCGTAATAAGGCCTAATAAATATTAACAAGTTGCAGTGACAAGGACTTAATACGTATTGATTTTAATTCATTACAATAAGATCTTAATGAAATATGTCAAACAAACATAAATCATAAGTATACGAACAACTTTAACCTAGAATTACCGACGTGGCCCAGTTTCCATCTTTTTATTTTCTCTAAACTGTTTATTTAGCAAGTTGCTTGAGTATCCATGGTTACAATGGCCGAATTAAGAAATGAAAAGTGAAATGCGTCATTAATTTAATTAGTCCCAATAGGTTTTGCTGGGGTTTTTCCTGTGTGTTTTACAAACGAGTTATTTACTCTTATTTTCTTTGTTATTTCCTTACATTCATTATTGCATTCGACAAAAACAAAAAAAATATTCAGTGCTATTTTCTTGGTGGAAAGCTATCTGACCTCTGTCCACCATGAGAAATCGAATCCCGGATTTTAGCGTTTTAAATCCCACTTGTGTACACTTTACCGGTAGTGAACGACATAGGATAAAGTTGGTCATTTCAACATATAAAACAAACCATCGCTACCACTGTCAGATGAAATGTTTTTTTACGTCACCACATAGTTTTTGGTGAACAACATTTATCTGCGTACGTAAAGAGGCACCTAATGATTTTTCGGTGGACAGTGTTTATTCTATAGGTCTTCACAACATGTATTTATAGCCTCCACCTGTTACTAGACTCGGATCGCAACGTAACTGTTATGTTACGCTGCAAATGTCATGTTGTGGCTGTGTTGAATTTCCTTTCTGATAGATCCCGCAGTATCCATGGCAACACCAGCAAACTGTGGTAGCCAGCGTATTTATGATATTAATACCATACACCATAGAATGTTTTGTATTATGCACAGTAGCCTGTTTAATACAAATAAATCTCGTAGACCATTCATTATCTGTTGAATTGTGAACAAAATTAACATTTTAATGATTGTCAAAACACAAAAGTTTACGTTGCTATCATGAAGTTGGAGAAAGTTTGCAAAAATACTGTGTGTCGTGCAGCCAAAACAACCTGCAGGATACACTGTATGCTATTAACAGGAGCTATAGTTAAGCAATTTTCAACTTTCTGTAGCTCGAACTGTGGTAATTCAACTATCACTTATTTTCAGTGAGTGTGTTCTACTTAACCCTTACTTCACATACCAAACTTCGAGACAATCCATTAAGGAATACATGAGATATAACATCTACAATTTTGATTGATTTTTTTCCTTCGTACCGAAAGTACAAAAACTATATCTGATAGAAAAAAAAACACTTAATTTTTATGGATTTTTTTTCGAAAACTTGGTACACTGATAGATCTTTACAACCTACAAATATTAGTTTCATTTGGTCTAAATATAAGCCACACGTGCAAAGTTATTTAACAAAAACTGCTCATATTTGACCAAATTATCCTAATTAAGTAGCTTTTAGCGTCACGTGATATTAGCTTAAGTAAATAGCACAAATAATGATGCTTGATACGGATGTACTGATTGTATGGGGGAAGGGG
>NW_013679617.1:3443-5678 GCF_000517525.1 Limulus polyphemus
CACGTGATATTAGCTTAAGTAAATAGCACAAATAATGATGCTTGATACGGATGTACTGATTGTATGGGGGAAGGGGTGATGACAAGAAACTGTTAATCTAGATTCCATTACGTTACTATAAATGAAGTTATTAACTCTGTTTTAAAGAGGAAGAACTAACCATAATATATTTTAAAGAATCTGGTTGATACTGTAAAGTATAGGTCTGTTCCGAATAATAGGGTTACGAACCTAAAGCTAATGTTGGTTACTATCGAGTGTCACTTTGTTACTTGCTGTGGTCTGTTGGTGTGTATTGATAAAAAGTCATGTTCCTCTAATGGCGCAGCGGTATGGCTGCGGCCTTACAACTCTAGAAACCGCCATTCGATACCCGTGGTGGGCAGAGCACATAAAGCCTATTGTGAAGCTTTGTGCTTAATTACAAACAAAACAATAAAAGCTATTTATCTAATCAATTTTGTTTTACCCACTCTCATGCCCCAAGTTGAACAAAAACGCAGTCTGGGTAATTAATGAATGAATATTTGCTGTAAAATTCTTATCAATGCTCTAAGTATAGCTACCAGATTAACCTCCAATTTTGATTTCATTCCTTAAGTCGCGCACTCAATCCTTTTTTGGCCGCACCTTTTTTTTTTCACACCTAAGGTGTTTTTGATTAGATTTCATGAACTGTTTCCGAGTGCTACTAGAAGAATAATCCAAGATTAAATCCTGTTGTACTACATTCTATCGATCTGTAATTAAAAGTATTCAGATCGAAAAGCTTTTCATGTCAACACTGATTACAAAATATACTAATAGGAAATACTAATTTCACTTTATCACCATTTTGTATACACTGCGGGAAAAAAGTCAGCAGACGTAATATTTTGTCAAACTTGTGAAATGTTTTTATGCAAGAGTATTCCTTTATCCAATACTATAGAAAACGCTTGTTTGTAGACAGATGGATGTTAAAAACACTTTCCTGCAGTTTTCCGGTTCTGTAGCAACCTACAAAAAAGTTCTTTGTTACTTCCAACAAAAGTAAAAACAAAGAAAAGGGATTTAGAACCATTAGTAGATGTTTTTATACAGTGAAATATGTTTGTTCATAATGGAAAACAAATCCTGTACCATACGTAGCTTAGAAGTACGGTATAAAGCCATATCAGTCCAGCTGGATCGATAATCAAGACTACTATCCAAATGTGCTTTTTCTGTTAAAGATGTTCTCTAAAGTAAACCCTTAGAGTATATGAGACTATGAAGCTTTGCAGTAACGTTTAACACCCTATCTGTCAGTGTTACTGGAGGCGGCTGGATCTAGCTGCAACGGCCACAAAAATTGGCTTAGAAACAAAGTCTAAACGAGTTCAGTTCATCATCGGTTTTCGGTCAGGTGCGGATTTTGACCTATTCCTCTCTCTCCTCCTGTATGGATGTTTGTTATTGTTCACAATATTTCGCTTCGGTAAATGTTCATGTTGTACTTACACGAGGGCCAGAGTTTACATTCTTTTAAATACTTCTTCCTTCCCCTCTCATTGGTCCATGTTAACATATATGTACGTGACTAACACTTCATTGACGCTGTCTAAACGACGTTTGTGTCGTTGTTTCAAGTTAAATTTTCGATCTGTTGTATATAAAGTTGGTTTACTGAACCAACTAAAACAGTTATCCTTGTATATAAAGTTGGTTTACTGAACCAACTAAAGCAGTTATTCTTGTATATAAAGTTGGTTTACTGAACCAACTAAAACAGTTATTCTTGTATATAATGTTGGTTTCCTGAACCAGCTAAAACAGTTATCCTTGTATATAAAGTTGGTTTACTGAGTCAACTAAAACATTTATTCTTGTATATAAAGTTGGTTTCCTGAACCAACTAAAACAGTTATCCTTGTATATAAAGTTGGTTTCCTGAACCAACTAAAACAGTTATCCTTGTATATAAAGTTGGTTTACTGAACCAACTAAAACCCAACTTTATATACAAGGATAACTAAGGATAAATGTTTTAGTTAGTTCAGGAAAACAACTTTATATACAAGGATAACTGTTTTAGTTGGTTCAGTAAACCAACTTTATATACAAGAATAACTGCTTTAGTTGGTTCAGTAAACCAACTTTATATACAAGGATAACTGTTTTAGTTGGTTCAGGAAACCAACTTTATATACAAGAATAACTGTTTTAGTTGGTTCAGGAAAGTTGGTTCAGTAAACCAACTTTATATACTAAAAC
>NW_013679617.1:6678-8797 GCF_000517525.1 Limulus polyphemus
GCTGTTATATTGTTCAACTAATAATGGTAATATTCCACAATCTCAAACAATATGTAAGGATTTATCATTAGTTTGAAGTCCAATGTTTCTAGGAGTCAAAATACGTTTCTCTCTGTCCACTTTTTTCAGAAACTGTTACAAACAAGGGATAATTGGAAGCTTTAACGTTGTAAGTATGGCAAGGAAAAAAAAAAAACACTGTTATAATGTCATCTCCCCTCCTCCATTCCCAGTTATACAAATGAGGAATCTGATGATCTGTCACGTGGTCTAAAATGCACATAACTAACCATTCAGTCTGTACTCGTTGATGTACTCTTAATACAACCAACGATGTATTGATCGTATATTTCGTAAACTATGCTTCTCAGGACCCGTTGATACAGAGGTTGAGTATGCTAAGCGATTTTGAAGCCTCACCCATCATTACTTTCATTTCGCTAGGTCCAGTTATGCTCTACCTGACGACCGTGCATCTTGACAATAGCCCTGCAGCGTAGCTTCCACTGCAAAAGACTCCGGGCTAAGGCTGTCATGTCCAAAGCATACACCTCTCCCTGCTACTTACCATAATCTACGTAGTGTAAGAGGGCGACTGATTCCCAATGCTCATTTCAACAGTCTTGTCGCGCTGCGTCAGGTGACTTTCCGAGTTTGTCTCCGGATGGAATAGCATGAATACCCATTTCATTCTTCAGCTTCTTGAGGTATGTCGTGGAAGCAATCTGTATGCACGTGACTTGTTTTGCTTTTCCAGGTGGAGAACATTCTTGATTATTTTTCATACTGTTGCCTTGTACAAGTTGTCATCATGCCATTGACCTTTCTATTCGTCGACTCTAACGTGTTACACAGACGTCACACTTATCGCGGCTGTTGTATTACTTGTTGAGGTATCTTTCTGAAAGGTCTTGTTGCCCCAAGTTGATCCATATTCCGTAGTTTTCCAATGCCGTTAGGTATAATGGATATCTCAGTCTTGGAAATTCTAATTTCCTGATCTGAACACCTGTTTGTGATCTGAGTGTATGGATATTTTGTGTCGGAAGAGCTCTTACACACACTTCGGAAAAACGATCAATATTCGATGGTACCACATTACCTATGCCTTGCCAAGCGATTTCAAAATGTAGTTCTGATACATTCCGTTCCACCGAGATTTTATATCCGCTGTGGTTATCATGTGATTTGAATAATCAAAATTGTTTTGATATACCGTATTTTTCGGTGTATAAGACGCACTTTTTTTACCCCAAAATTTGATGTGAAAATCTGCTTGCGTCCTGTACACCGAAGGTATGAATAATATATATGTATATATATATACGATATACACAAGCCATGTGTAAATATATTTAAATAGGCATGCATAGTTTAGTTCAATTGAATGTGTTATTTATAACAATAGTAGTTCTGTTTTCTTTTAAAAACATAACTATTTATAATGCTCCCTAAATAGTAAAAAAATAAATTACAGTGAAAGCAATGAAGATTTTGTAGGTTTTGAACGAAACTAAATAACAGTAAACCTTTTTTTTGATTTGCGGTATTTTCTTATTTTGATGTTTCGAGATCTTTTGTGTTTAGAACAATATATACTAATTTTTAAAGTATCAAATTGAATTTTTGTTCAATAAGAATCTTTCAAGTGCGACTGTAGCTTTGTTTCCACAAAACTTTGTCTTCAAAATAAGGGTGCGTCTTATATTCAGAAAAATACGGTAGCATACTCAGCCCTTTGTATTAAGTGCGTTCACTAGTTTCTATGGCCCGGCATGGCCAGGTGGATAAGGCGCTTGACTCGCAATCTGAGGGTCGCGGGTTCGTATTCCCGTTCCACCAAACATGCTCGCCCTTTCAGCCGTGGGGCCGTTATAATGTGACGGTCAATCCCACTATTCGTTGGTAAAAGAGTAGCCCAAGAGTTGGCGGTTGGTGGTGATGACTAGCTGCCTTCCCTCTAGTCTTACACTGCTAAATTAGGGACGGCTAGCGCAGATAGCCCTAGTGTAGCTTTGCATGAAATTCAAAAAAACAAACAAACAAACACTAGTTTCTATTAGATTGGAAAAGTTTCGTAATCTTTTTTTGAAAAAAAATAATAGTAATCTAAAAAAAC
>NW_013679618.1:0-3022 GCF_000517525.1 Limulus polyphemus
GAAAAGGGAACTGGATGTTACAGGAACATATATATATATATATATTAACACACAGATTATTTTTCTTATCCAGTCATAGAGAATCCGTTCTCCAGGACATCAACAACATTTATATTTACCTGCTGATTTTCATCATGTTTTACTTATTTCTCCTTATTTCCTGGATATCTTTAATGGACTGTTTGAAAGAAACTTTCCTGTCTTCCCATTCACTAGTTCAAAATATATTTTTTACCTTTTTCACGCCAGAAATATGCTGATTCCTAATTCGTACGATATTCGCATTTTGCATTCTCTACCAATGAGCCAGCCATATATTTTAAAGATTTCATTAAAGATATATTTTAAGTATTTCAAAGATGCAGTGATTAGCTTCATTGATTTAGATGAGACTTTCAGGAGGCTACATAATCTTGAATATATTTCAGCATGAGTTCAGCGTGCTTGGATAACATTTGGTGAAAAAGTAATCCCAACCTCATCTTTTTGTTCGATTTTATAAATTTTTGAAAGACAGGAATTAAGAACGGTTAATCTGTGACAGTCAGAGATGATAGGGATAGTGTGATTTTAAAAGTAACAGTGATTAGTAATCTAGTCCGATCCTTCAGTTTGATAGAAAGATTAAGGATCATGGGTTCTTTTATTTAATTAACTACCAGTATTCTAACGTGTAAATCAGAATAATGAAGAGTAAAAAAATTACACCATAAAGCCGATCAATAAAATTACCATGCTTTGTCTACCACCAAAAGTGTTAAAAACTAACGTTTGTAGAATTACATCAATAAAGAATGTTTCATTCAATCATGTTACAGAAAGATAACTTACAACGTATGAAAGTTGAAGTTCCCACCTTGAACTTAAACACAAGTAAGTAATGAGAAATTACCAATGATTAAATACACGTTTATAATTCACGAAATATTAGAAATGTTAAATTATTTTGTCAAAAACATTGGTTAATTGTTTGTTTGAGAGCAAATCCACGTTGGATTATCTTATGTGTCCACGGGAATCCAACCCAGAATTTTAGCAACCTCGTGCACAAACAACCACACGTGCGTTCACGTGCTCCGGCCAAACTCGACGCGTCATTACATGCAGACAGTTCTCCTTCCTCTCTCTTCCTTCGACTTTCTCTCAACTTGACGGCTTTTCCACTTGTTTGGAGGCAACCCAGCTTGTAAAGGACCCATTAAAATCAGAATTCTCATCTAGGATATTATCCTAATCGTTAACAATTGTCGGTACACTAAAGACCGCTTTTAAAAAATCCAACGTTCTCGTCAATACCCTATCTTCGTGTGTGGGGCTGAAGAGAAACCACAGTTTCTGAGTGCGCCTGGTTGTCTCGCAAGCCTCTCCGGGGCTTGTGTATGATATTAATCCAAATTATATTATTTGTGTTTTATCTTTGCTAAGGCCACCAGATCTAAGCTTATCTTTTTCAGTGATATGACGAAGTTCCTGAGGTACATTCTTTAGCTTTGGCATGGCAGAGTCACACTTGTGTTGTTCCACATCCTTGTTCTCCTTGGGCTGTCGAACACTAAACAGAAATTATTGGCACCAATCAATTCATTTCTATATACGTTTGTTTTGAATTACGCGCAAAGCTACGCGAGGGATACATGCGCTCCCTGTTCCTAGTTTTGATGTAATAAAGGGGATGAAGCTAGTCAACACCACTCAGTTAGATACAATAATAGAACACTTGTAATGATTATTATACTCTGAATTATAGGTTTGGTACCCGAGATATTAACGACATTTTAGTCTGTAAAGTTTTAAAATACATTTTTGTTCTAAAACAATGACATGCTAGAAAACACGTCATTAGAAAGTATATTTCAGTAATGATAAATACTAACAAAACTAAAACCATAATTTCTCTTGATTTTCTGAAACACGTTTTTTATCATTAAACTGTAAATATGATTTATTAATCAGAATAATAAATTTAAGGAAGTCCAAATTATAATTTTGACAGTAAGTTTACAGACTTACAAGGTGACGTCAGATTGGGAGAGAATATGATGTTGGCGTAGATGACGGCAACACGAGTAGGGAGATGCAGAGTGGAGCACGTGCTGCTAACATAGAATTAATGCATAATTGTTTAGACACCTTGAAATTTTGATATAGAAAGTTCAAATGGAATGTAAGGTAACATTACTCGATAAAAAGTAACTCTAACTTATTTAGAGTCATCACTCCCGTAATGTTTTAAACAATCTTTTGACATATCATGGTTATGATTATGATTTAAATTATAACTTTAGTTATGATAGATTATCATAGAACGGCCCTTTCCAGGGTGGCTGGATAATTTATCCTATGTCTTGTAACTTTTGACGTGGTGGGAAACCAGAGCACCCGGAGAAAACCCACTTTCACAGTCTAGCGCAGAATAATCTATTTGACCAGTGCCCGTCCTGGGTAGCTGAAATGAACTGTTAGGTTAGTAGAGTGCATATAATTATGGAGGTCGTGATTTACCTTTGGACATGTGTTTGAAAATAAGATTTCTGTATGATGTGTGTTTTTGCCATGAAACAATAATAATGAAAAAGTTCCATCATCTTTCGTCAACACCCGTAATTATATTGTAGACATCTGATATTAGATTCAAGGGAATCGCATGCGATTTAACGGATTTTTTTCCAGAAGAGGGCTGGGTTAGGGCCAGTATCATATATTGATTGACAGAAGTTATTCCAATTATTGTATTGCTGTATTTTTTATGAGTTTCTTAATTTGGTTGTTTCTGCTGTTAATTAGAGTTTTTGTTTCTGGGTTACGAGTAGAGATGAAGGTCCTGAGTAGGTGTCTTCTTTCTTTAACTAATTTATGAATTTCCAGGGTGAGCTGCCAAGCATTGAGGTCCACCAAAATAATAAACCCACCGAATTGTTTTTTTTTTAATAGCTGTACTAATGACAAGTGTGATTTGTTTAGCATAGGTGGCATAGTACGCGGGCAACACCAATACAGAAGTAAGAGTTTATAGTTATAACTT
>NW_013679618.1:4022-7056 GCF_000517525.1 Limulus polyphemus
TATGACTGGATAAGAAAAATATATCTGTGTGTTAATATATATATATATATATGTTCCTGTAACATCCAGTTCCCTTTTCTGCAATCACTGTTCTGTTAAATACAAAAAAAAATGTATACTTTTTTGGTAACGGTGCAGTATCCACTACTATTGTGTGTTCATATTGTCTGCTGTAATATGTCAAAATTTTAAGTTAGTATACGTTTGCCTTATCCTCAGGTAAATCATTGTATACTGGCTACTGGAATGTGTATATTAAAATATGATTTATATGTTTGTCAAATGTAATAGATTGTGTAATACTATAATGTGGTGATAGATTTTGGTTTATTGTTTTATTACTTCACGTGCAATGTGATTAGTTTCTAGGACTATTTTCCACTTTAATATGTTATTGTGTTTTATTAATGTATTGAAAGTGTGTGTTGAGTGTCGTGTTTGGTAACTTTTCGTTCGTTATTTAATCTATTGCTATGAGTTTAGTTTTTCTCTTGTCCACCTAAGTTGATGACATTTATTTGAACATATGATTGAAGTGATCAATACACTAAGATTTAAAAGTAATTCAGGTTCCAGGAGAGGTTAAGTAAAGAGGTGAAAGTGTTATGGTAGGTTTATACACTAAACTGCATCGATGTGTTTATGTGATATGGCAGGTGCAAATACAGGATGTCCTGATTATTGCAAGCGACAGTTATTGTGAAGCATTGTGTACCAGCAAGGCTACCTTACAAACAACCTAATTCCAAGTGTAAACTGTTTATGACTGACTAATGTTGTAAAAAACAGACGAAACTTTTATTGGTATTTATGTCGTAGAATTAAGAGACACCAGTTTTCTTCGACCAGTGAAGTAATATTTGATTAAATCATACAGTCATGGGCTTTTATATATGAGTGTGTGTGTGTGTATTTATTTTTTATTCAGATTTTGTTTAGATTTTTTAGAAGAGTATTTTATCCCTTTCTTTATATGTAATTATATTTCCTTAATTAAATAAAGTTTCTTTTAATATATTATCTCTTCTATTTTAGATTTACTTGTTTATCACTAAAGACATTCTCGATCCCCTTCTATTGTAAATCAACCTACCTGGATATTTTCTATTCCTTATCCGGAAATGCTAGGCCTAATAGATAGAACACTCGTTTCGAAACCAGTCACCGTACATGCTCGTCCTTTCAGTCGTTGGAGTGTTATTATGTGATAGTAATGTCATTCTTCGTTGGCTAAGAATAGGTGAAAAAATGGCGATGGATGGTGTAGGCAGTTAGCCTCTAGTGTCACTTGAAAAAGTAGGGACGGCTATCAGAGATAACCCACGAGTAGCTTTGGGTGAAATTCAGCAAACAAAGAAAATTTCTCAGAAATACCATAATAATAGAGTAAGAAATGTCTAATGAAGTAGATGTTGTTGGACATTATGAATGTATATGGCATGTTAACATCTGGTCAAAATGAATGTGATAAATGTTAACCGAATATATTATAGAAATATTATAGTTTGGATGAACAAAACTTCTGAGAATGAAAAATAGGAGTTGTTATTTACTATGCAGATGTTATTTCTGTAATTCTTACATAAAATAGAAAAATAAATATCTTTTTTCAGGTATATCAAGACAAAAATTTCAGCATTTTGTACTCGTTTCCTGTGCTTGTCTAGACGATGTACATGTATCCAACTGAGAACGCCGCTAATCTCGCCCAGGTTAGGCAGGCACATATGTTCAGGACCTATACAGCTGTTTCTGCTTATGCTAGTGATCTGTACACTAGATGAGTCATTAATATATTTTGAAACCACCAGGGGTTCATTTTAAGATAACAGTTTGAAATAAAATATTTAATAAACTGAAGATTTTTCTCCTGAAAGGACCGAATCGCCGCTTTTTCATTCAACAGATTCAACCGATTAGTTTTTTTCCCGAATCTATCCATCAGATTTCTCCAACACATATTGATTTATAATTTTATTTATTTGCTCATTATATTTTCAAACAATAAATTCTAGTATTAAATCCCATCAAGCTTTTAAGAAATTTTCCTGTACTTCACACATAACATTTTCTCTACGATTGTATTGTTTTATTTATTTCACTGGTGTGTATATCAGCGTTTAAAATATCGACCCAGTGACATTCTTTAAACATTTGAAATTTTATTTTTTCGTAAATTTTGGAAAGGACGTGTGAAAGCCCTTTCCGGCATAAAATATTCAAAATCTCAAATCATAAATTGTGTTCAGATAGAGGATACCAAATTTCTTAGAGAGAGGTGTCCCTTAACAATATTGGAAAACAAATGAATATGGATAAACTTTGGTTCTCAGGGCCTTCATTATTATTATTATTTCTGGCAGAAGTTAATGTTATTTCTTTTCGTCCACAACTCTGGCTTACGATAATTTTAGTGGATATAATAATGGTTTCTCTGAGCTCTTGATTTTTCATAGTTCAAGCATGAGGGAAAGCCATGAAGAAGATCGAAAGAGCGGTTGCTTTCTTCATTATGAATTGAGGGAAGTGTGTAGGAGCTTCAAACCTGACGATTGATCAACTAAACACGAGCCAATATACACCGTCCCAGGAAAGATACAAGACCAGAACCAAAGTTTATTGTATCACAGAAGACAATTAGAGGTAAGTATTTTTACATTACAGTTATTAACATTGAACAGATTGTGTTATTTTGAGTACAATATACACAATAACTTCAAACAAACTGATGATATGAGTGATATATAAAGGGAGTTGAGTGACGTCATTAAGGTCACCTGGGCTTCCATGAAGTGTTTTTTGTATATTTATCAAACTACTGTTTCATTTTCAGTGAAAAACGGCTGTAAACGAGAGCTTTATGTAAAAAGGTGTTAGAGGTGTTTAGTTTTAGAAATCTTCAAGAAAAACATAATTTAATTGTTGTTAAAGTAAAATAAAGGTGACACATGGAGATTGACTTAAAAAGAAATATCAAGTAGATCAGTTTCTAAAGACCAGCATGGAAATTATCATAAATAAACAGTAAATATAA
>NW_013679618.1:7761-8498 GCF_000517525.1 Limulus polyphemus
TTTGCTTCCTTACCACAGCCTTGGTCTCCGACAGCCAGTCAAAAGTCGCCGAGCGGTCTTTCAAGCTGCCGACGTCAACTTCACGCGCGTTTCGCGTGCTCCCGTCCTACCAGTCAAGTCAATTCTCCTTTCTTCATTCGTCCTTGCCTCACAGCCTTTCTCGGTCGCTACACAAGCTTTAGATAATTATGTTAGGAGTACTCACCCTACTACGTAATAAACATTTAAAATTTTCTCACGTGTTCTGATATGTATCATACTTTTCTTGTAGTTCTAATATATTTTCATTCCCAGTAAGACTAAACCTTAATTCCGCGTGCTGGCCTGCAGAGAAACTGCAGTTTCTGAGTGCCTCTGGTTGTCTCTAACACAAATATTTAGAGGGATGGTGCAGGCTAGTTGGGAATGACTATGGGTCCGGCATGGCCAGCTGGTTAGGGCGCTTGACTTACCATCGAGGGTTGCAGGCTCGAATTCTGGTCCCACTAAACATGCTCGCCATTTCAGCCGTGGGGACGTAATAATGTGACTATCAGTCCAACTATTTGTTGGTAAGAGAGCATCCCAAGTGTTAGTGGTGATGACCAGCTGTATTCCCTCTAGTCTTTCACTACTAAATTATGGACGGCTAGTGCAGATATCCCTCGTGTTAGTTTGCGCGAAATTCAAAACGAACAAACAGGAACAGCTAGCAGAGATGAACCTCGAGTCAGATCGAACTAATTAATGTCAGTGTT
>NW_013679619.1:0-1419 GCF_000517525.1 Limulus polyphemus
GTGTACAAGGATTATATTAAGTAGAATTACATGTAGTTTTGTTGTTGTTTTTACCCCCTGTGTTAGTGTACAAGGATTATATTAAGTAGAATTACATGTAGTTTTGTTGTTGTTTTTACCCCGTGTTAGTGTACAAGGATTATATTAAGTAGAATTACATGTAGTTTTGTTGTTGTTTTTACCCCGTGTTAGTGTACAAGGATTATATTAAGTAGAATTACATGTAGTTTTTTTTTACCCATGTAAGATTTCCTTTATTTATACAAAGACTAGTCTTGTAGGGAAACCAGTTTGAACTTTTTTTTTAATGCAGAATCCAAATCATCACTATGAAGTATTGTAGTTTCAGAAAAGCTGTATAACCCAAGATTATTATGTGCACCTAAAGATTGATGTTGTTAATTAGTTGCATAATTAGTTTAAACAGCAAGGGTCGTTAACTAAATTTCACTTTAACATGCAAAAACATTTTCAAAGGTGGACTATTTTTTTAGTAATACTTGTATTACTGTGTATAGTTTATTTTCATAATTCTTTTATTCTATAAATTATCATAATAGTATTGTTTTATCAGGTTTTTAAATATGAGAAGTAAATGACCTTATAACACCAAAATGTTGTTTTTTATTTAATTAAACACTCAACTTTCACTTTATAGTTTCTTCAGGAACATTTATTATAACACAAACCAAAACTGAAAATACAAAGCTCGTGGTTTATGAATTATTGTGAAATGCTACTTAGAGAAAAAGCATGTGCTTTTATTGTTATAATTAAATAGGTATATAAATTATTGTTCTGACAAGGTAATGTGTGTGTGAAGCCACGTCAGTAAATCCAGGAAAGTTGTATTTCTTGATCTCTTCTCTTCTCAATGACCAAATGGCCCGTTTTGGATTTATGGGAGGCAGGCAGGGATCTATAGATCCAGTACCTGGGCCAGGATCACTAAATCCAGTTCCTTAAGAATTGATCAACGTCACTTACAAAATAACATGCAATAACTGCCCAGAATTCTACATCGGAGAAACAGGAAGAAAATTGAAACCAGATTCACAGAACACAACATAAAATCGTCTTATGTTTTCCACCGTTGCAAATCAAAAACCATAGTATATCTATTAAAAACAGTAATTTCAAACAAAGAACCACACATAAACAAATGAAAAATCAAGGAATCCATCTTAATTGAACAAAACAATCCTACTCTAAACCAACACCCCGGGGTGCCAAGATATCTATTCTATGTCGTGCAACAATATTGGGTCAATATGGTTTTGTTGAGTTTATTTTCTTCTTGGTTGAGGTTTGGGTGTTCTGATCTTTACTTGCTTTGGTTTCTACAATAGATATTTTGTTTTCCTGGTCGATGTTGGTTGTTGTGAGTACTGAGTTGGGCATTTTTAGGTGAATGTACTT
>NW_013679619.1:2138-7510 GCF_000517525.1 Limulus polyphemus
GCAAATCAAAAAACCATAGTATATCTATTAAAAACAGTAATTTTAAACAAATGAAAAATCAAAGAGAATCCATCTTAATTGAATAAAACAACCCTACTCTAAACCAACACCCTGGGGTGCCAAGATATCTATTCTATGTCGTGCAACAATATCGGGTCAATATGCTTTTTTTGAGTTTATTTTCTTCTTGGTTGAGGTTTGGGTGTTCTGGTCTTTACTTACTTTGGTTTCTAGAATAGATATTTTGTTTTCCTGGTCGATGTTGGTTGTTGTGAGTACTGAGTTGGGCATTTTTAGGTGAATGTACTTGAATTGGTACCTGTTATTCTTGGTTTTTGGTGAGGTTTTTTTGAGTTTGAAATGAAAAATTAAAAATAACAGCAATTATTTAAAATGTATTCTGCAGTTTTCTTTGATGTTGTAATGACTTTCATGAAATTTGTTGGTTATCTTGTCTTCTTGGACATAATTCTGTGCACTTTGTGGTTTTTGTTATGGATGTGTATTTCTAAAGCTTGATGGATTTCATGGGTAGTTATGGTTGACTCCACATTCTTCAAGAATGTTTTGTGTAGACTGCCACTGCTTTTGTATGGTTGATACTGTACTCATGGGTAGGAATTCACTGACTGGCAGATGTATGTGAGGTCTCCCAGGGTCTTTTGGATGGGCATTTGTTATTAAAGACTGACAAAAGCTTGACTAGTTGATAATAATACAGGCAAAAAAATATTTAATATGAAATTAATTTTAATACAACCAAAATATTTCTGTCTACAACATAAATGAAAAAATATCTGTCATTTACCATTAAATATTTCATTCCCTCCATTGTTTTTTTTTCGTTTACAAGCATCGGTGTCAATCAGTACTTTGACTGCAGGTGCTTCAGCATTCATGATGTCAAATAATATTCTGACCATGATTGAGTTATCAATAATTTCAACTGAAATGAAACTTCATTTCTGAAATGATTACAAGTTAGTCTTTGAATGATAATTCTAATCTTATCCAGACCAGACAAGTGTCACTGATGTTCCTTGTGTGTTTTTCTCACGCATATGATACCTAATCAAATTCTATGAAATTTATTAAATAACATCTGGTTTTGGCTTTAAAAAAAGTTCATATTTAATTCAATATTTCTAACATTTTTTATGTTGAAAGATACTGTTTTGAAAAACTTATTTTTAAGTTAGAATTTAGATTTCTTTTATCATTGATCAGAAAGTTTCATTTTATATATCTGGTCAGCTTTAAGGTTTGTTATTTGTTTTGACATTTTAACTTGCCAATTACAATAATCACTGCTTCTGGTTATAAATTTTGAGGAAACTGACAAAGATTTATTGGTGACCAGAATGACATTATAAATACCTTTGTCAGGCTAGGTAACAATATTTTTGATAACAGGATTTGAATTTTCAAAATATTTTGCTGCCACCTACCGTACAGTTGATTAGAATAAACTATAGAAATGTCATTTTCAAAATTTTCTCTTTAATGTTGCATTTATTCTTTTTGTTTTTGGAGTGAGAACAGAGAGACGTAATGATGTGCAACTAAAGTAAAGGGCTGCAGGTATAAAAGTCATTATTTTGTTATTTCACTTTTCTAACCACAGAAAATATTAAGAATTAATTAATGTAAAACTGTTAAATTTTTATTAAAATGTACTAGAATGTATCTCTGAGAATAAAAAATGTTTTCGGGAAGCAAGTCTCTGGGCTTTTTTGAAGGATTGCACCTGTGTCACTCAACTTTGACAAACTTGGATAGCCAGTTTTCCAATCCTGGATAATATCCTGGTGTGCTGCCACATCTTCAGTTAAACTACATATCTATATAGTATATCCATTGGTTGCTGCTGTTAACTGATAATTCTTTGTTTTGGGATGCTCTCTGAATTTATTCAAGTTTGTGTAACAAGAGTTGGAACATTACATTATGTCAAAATATTTTTATTATTTATACTTCTTGTTACATATTTATAAACTGTTTTTGTCAAAATCTCCACTGATTAAACCTATTGTGTTCTGTTTTATTATTCTTATGAAGGTGTTTGTTTTTTGAGAAGCGATAAATATATTTATTTATTGGGTTCCCACTGATTTAATAATTAAATAAGCTGTCAAGAATAGGCTTTTGCAGTTCATAATCAATGAGAAACATGAACTGTGCATAAGAATCTAATATAATGCCCCTTTATGGTTTGTCAATAAATCTGTCAAATGGCCCTTCATTCACCTTCATGGTTTGTCAATAAATCTGTCAAATGACCCTACATTGACCTTCATGGTTTGTCAATAAATCTGTCAAATGGACCTACATTGACCTTCATGGTTTGTCAATAAATCTGTCAAATGGACCTACATTGACCTTTATACTCCTTCAAATCTACCAGACATGGTCCTACACTCACCTTTACACACCTTAAAGGTGAGTGTAGGACCATGTCTGGTAGATTTGAAGGTGTGTAAAGGTGAGTGTAGGACCATGTCTGGTAGATTTGAAGGTGTGTCAAATCTACCAGACGTGGCCCTACACTCACCTTTACACACCTTCAAATCTACCAGACGTGGACCTACACTCACCTTTACACACCTTCAAATCTACCAGACGTGGCCCTACACTCACCTTTACACACCTTCAAATCTACCAGACGTGGACCTACACTCACCTTTACACACCTTCAAATCTACCACACATGGTCCTACACTCACCTTTACACACCTTCAAATCTACCAGACATGGTCCTACACTCACCTTTACACACCTACAAATCTACCAGACATGGTCCTACACTCACCTTTACACACCTACAAATCTACCAGACATGGTCCTACACTCACCTTTACACACCTACAAATCTACCAGACATGGTCCTACACTCACCTTTACACACCTACAAATCTACCAGACGTGGTCCTACACTCACCTTTACACACCTACAAATCTACCAGACATGGACCTACACTCACCTTTACACACCTACAAATCTACCAGACATGGACCTACACTCACCTTTACACACCTTCAAATCTACCAGACATGGACCTACACTCACCTTTACACACCTTCAAATCTACCAGACATGGACCTACACTCACCTTTACACACCTTCAAATCTACCACACATGGTCCTACACTCACCTCTACACACCTTCAAATCTACCAGACATGGTCCTACACTCACCTTTACATGGCTAATGGACATTTGTACAGCCAGTAGAAAAGAAGATTCTCCTCTGTTTCAATCTGAGTTTTATTATCTTTATTTTCCCACTTAAAAGTTTAATCATTAGATGTGTATTTCCATAGTTGTGATGCTACTTGAAACAGCCAATATAATTTTTTATCCTATTTACAGCTGACATAGAGAGCAGAATATATTATAGCAGTCTGGGACATTCTATCCTAGTGACTGATATGTTATTTGTATTTTAATGTACATATTTAAAAGCTACATAAATTATTTTTGAACACTCAAATATGACACTCGGTAAGGCTTATGGAAGAACAACTTCTGATTTCCACACAAGTTGAAACCAGTTTGATAGTGCAGTGAGTACTGCACTCATTCATTATTTTTTATCGAAAGTAAATAAAATGTAAATCTGAGAAACTTCTCAGCTTTAGCCCAATAAACATTCTGTAAAATGTAACATCTAAAATTTCACAAACTAGATGCAAAGCTATGACGACTGTATCGTTAGGTGTACTGTTCGTCTTTCAGTCTCTTGGAAATAGCTGCTGGCTAATAATGTGATTTTTTTGCATTGTTGTCATAAGGGCTACTTTCTGCTCCAATGGGAACAAAGAACTGCATTAAAACCATAAAATAAAATAGATGTGGAAGGTTGGAAAAAGCTGTTTTTCTTTAGTTCAACAGACTTTTAATGTTTACCAGAAGCTTAATATCTTAAAGATACAAGTAATAAATCCTTAAGTATAGTATGTACATAGTTTCTTAGTTTGGGATTCGTCAGTAATATTGACCTGCCCTGAAAGATCTGTATCAGCTCCACGATGGATATAAACAATTCTTAAACTGTGTAGACTAAATCAGTCACGTTAAATGGTTACAAACTGGTTCAAGCATGAGAAGTAACCAGTTGTAAACAGTGACATCTCTACATTAAGTTGTTGACTCTACTTTCCAGCGTGCAGAACCACATACTCCTGTGTTGCAGCAAGCAGGAGCTAAAAGAACATACTCTGAGAGTAGCAATACCAGTTCAGGATCAGCAAAGAAGTACAAAACACTGGTATCGTCCCCAGTATCTAGTGATGTATTACCTCTTCATTCGTCATCAGCAGTTAGTACGATAACAACAGTTCCATCTTGTTCTCATCTCAACTCAACTCCTAGTAAATACACTGGCCTCCTGTCTAGACCTGCTTATGTTTCAAGACCAGTATGTATAAGTTTGATTTATTCAAACATAATGAAAAAAATATTTTATTGATGTGTTGCTAGTCTTCCTTCTTTGATTTTCTGCTGGTAATGTGTGTTACTTGACCTTTATGTCAACCTTCTAAGTAACAGTGCATGTATGTTAATTGACTGTTTTATACGTTGTAAATAAAAGTGAGTTAATTGACATTTCTATATTTTTATGAGTAATAGTAGATTGACCCTTTTTTACGTCCTGAGTATATCTTTCACTAAATTGTACTAGTGAGTTACTTTATACCTTGTAACAGTGAGTTAATTTACCTTTTTATACCTTGTAATAGTAAGTTACTTTACCATTTTATACCTTGTAATAGTAAGTTACTTTACCTTTTTATACCTTGTAATAGTAAGTTACTTTACCTTTTTTTATACCTTAGAATTTTCCAGAATGAATGTAGCTTGAGTCTGAAGAAATCTAGAAATTTTGGGAATGAACATTGCTTGTGTCTTAAAAGATATGGGATTTTCCAAAAATGGGCATGGCTTGAGCCAGAAGTGAGCTTGCATTTTCTAGAATTAACATGACTTGAGTCTTAAAAGAGTTAGGATTTTCCAGAATGAACATGACTTGAGTCTTAAGAGAGTTAGGATTTTCCAGAATGAACATGACTTGAGTCTTAAGAGAGTTAGGATTTTCCAGAATGAACATGACTTGAGTCTTAAGAGAGTTAGGATTTTCCAGAATGAACATGACTTGAGTCTTAAGAGAGTTAGGATTTTCCAGAATGAACATGACTTGAGTCTTAAGAGAGTTAGGATATTCCAGAATGAACATGACTTGAGTCTTAAGAGTTATGAATTCCCTTTGTTGGTTATTTTATTGTTGACTGAGCAATTTTAACATACTATTTTTAATAGAAAAATTCTTTTACAGTTAGGCTATATTTACTGGCATTTTAATATATATTATATA
>NW_013679620.1:0-5125 GCF_000517525.1 Limulus polyphemus
GAACAAAGGAACAAATGACGCTGCTGAAGACGTGCCACCTGAAGAAACCACCGTCGAAGAAGAAACTCTACTTAGTTTTGAGAAGGGAAACGATGAAGCTCTTGATGAAGTTACTACCACTGATGTGACTCTTACCGATGAGAGGACATTTACTGATGAAGCAGATGAACCCCACATGAAGCAGAAGCCAACGAGACGGAGACCAGTACGAAAGAAGATACGTCCCGTAAAATCAAGAGACTTTGTTGAATTGTAATTTTGTGATTGTAATTCTTTACATTTAATTAAGTTATTGTTAATTGTTATTGGTTTATTGTATGTGGTTATTGTTCGGGACGAACAATATTAAGGAGGGGACAGTGTTGCGTCAGCGAGGTCATGGCTAGTGTCACGCCCTCTGCTTTCTGGAAATATCTTGTACCTTCCTGAATTGTCTGGAGATTACTAGATATAGGGTAGTCTGGTATATATATAAGAGGGTGTCGGCGTGACGCAATAATGTGTTTGTAGGTAATGAGTAATTTAACTGCAGTCAGAGAGAGACGTATTGTTGAAGTTAACGTTTGTTGTTAAAACGTTTGTAAAAGAGCGACTGTTGAGAATCAGTGTATCGTGAAGTTATATTCAGAAAGAATAAACCAGTTTTATTAAGTAAGGACTTGTGTCGCTAAAGTTTCGTCGGAACGAAGTTACGGAAAGTTAATTAACAAACGGAGACGTAACACCTTCTTTAAACCCTATCGAATAATTTGATGTCGTTCCTAAGGTACCGAGCCCAAGACTGAACTCAAATGTAAATATTCCAAATGTGGCTTAATCAGTGACCCATACAATGAAATTATAACCTCCTTATACTTCTATTCAGTATTTTGGAACATATAAACCTCAAATTCTATTTGTCCTACCGCTAACTATAACACACTGCTTTGATTGCTTGAACCATTACCTGCCACAGCCATTTTGTCTTATCGTAAGGGCAGATTCACATTTGCGAATTGAAAAAATTATAGAGAACTTATCTCTAATTAGATTTCAGATATTATTTTTGTAAATAGTGACACAACATTCAATTATTTGTACAAAATTGAATTATGTAATGAACTTTAAAGAGGAATTTAATGAAGAAAAATCCTAAAACACGTTTAAGATTCTAAATATACGCCTTCTAAGAAGAAACTTTAAAAAAAAAAAAATTCTTTCCACCTCTGCACTGGTCCTACCATCTATGATTAGTATCTAACCCTTTTTCTAGTCTGTTTTCTTTATAAAACCGCGTCTGGAATATTGCAACAATAGTTTAACTAACATAATATCCACTGAAGAAAACTTCATTTCCAATATCAACGAAACATTTTCTGTAACATCCACATAAACAATAGAACAATCATCCCAATAGTTGCCATTTACTGCTCCCGATCCAAAAATATAGATATAAACTACCTACAATTATACCTATTAAGAAATCCTCAACATTTAATTATAGGCGATTTTAATGCTCCACACAAAGACCTAAATGGAAAAGAAACACACCCGGAGGAACATTGATCAGCGAGTTACTAGTGAACAACAACATGAATACCATAAACGAACACACACACACACACACATTATGACTCGCCAACAAATACGTACGATGTTCTCGACCTAATCATAGTCACGACCGCTTTAATAACCAAAACCACAAACTTGACAGTCCATCAAGAACTCTCAAGCGGCCACTTCCCCATATCATGAACAATTCACACACGAAAACCTCCGACACCACAACCCCCACCAGTTTATTATTACACCAAAACCGACTTGGGAAAAATCAACGAAACATTCAACAGCCATTTACCCCCACTAATTACACAAATTAACAATCAACACGACCTAGACCTATATGTTAAAAATATAACTCAAGCAATAAACATTGCAACATCTGAAACTACCCCATCTGCCTCAAGACAAAACTCACACTCACACACAATCACTGGATACTAATCCCAGAGATTCACGAGTTAGTTATTGACTGAAGCTTAAGAAAACTACATCACACTTCACGAGACCCACTTTCAAAGCTCAGATAAACAGATTAAATGCACAAATAAAAAACAATATAGAAATAAAAAAAGAAACAAGCTGGCTAACTTTCTGTAATAAGCAGGAGAACACTAACAACAAATCCAAAGAGTTCTGGAAAAACATCAGAACCCTTTCCTCTAATAAAAACAACAACCAGTTATTTCAATCAATTACACACAATAATACTACAGCCAAAACAGACGCATACAAAGCAATTTTACGAGCCAACTACTATGAAACCTCTTTCAGTAACCTTCATTCTCCGACTCTAGCCACCAAATACACATTAACAATTTCATTAACTCTAACCCCACACTTTTTTACTGCCAATTTCCCGTTTACCTGCACATATGACAACATACTTACCAACCAAAAGAATTCAATAAACAGAAAGATCACTACTTCAGAATAAAAATCAACATTAAAACAAAACAAAAATCCAAACCCAGGCCACGGCAACATAAGAAACATAAAGTTACGTATCTGCTTATTTTATAATTTCCGGTAGAAATACAAATTTTTGTAATACACAGAATTTCCACAGTCACTTTAAATTTAACAACTTTTATAACAAACGCTATAAATCGCAATTCGTACACTTTACTTACGGTGCCTATTGTTCGCTTGACTCCGTTATCTATCTCTTCACTCTATCTATCTCTGCAACTGCGCTAGTTTTTCTCGCCAGGCTTATATACTAAAATAGCGAGTGCATGGCAAACACTAGGACATTAGCGAAGTTCCTCGATAATTCATTATCCTTCTAAAAACTCCAGTGTACATGCTCCCAGCGTCATGTGACTTCCGCTGTTGCAACACTTCCCCTTGCATAGTATTGTTCGTCCCTAACAATAGCCCCAACACAGTTTGAGCTAAAGAACATTTACCCAATAAATAATTATCAATAACCTGATTAATTGTACAGAATTTACAAAAAAAAAAAATTAAAATACAACAAAGTTTCTTAATTTTACAGGACGTATCTTCTTCCCTACTGGACTCTGTCTCATTGGCTTCTGCTTTACGTAAGGGTCATCTACTCCATTAAGAGATGTCCCATTATCGGCACCAGTCACATTAGTGGCAGTAGCTTCATTAACGGCTTCACTGTTTTCCCTTTCAAAACCGGATAGAGTTTCTTCTTCGACAATACTTTTTAAGGCGACACGTCTCCAGCAGCATCATTTCTTCGATTTTTTACTTGTGTTGCGTCAGCGAGATCACGTGACTATTCTCACGCCCTACCTTTTAAACATATAGATCACTAATTTATGTATCAACAAACACAAGTATGAACCTTTTAAACATATAGATCACTAATTTATGTATCAACAAACACAAGTATGAACCTTTTAAACATATAGATCACTAATTTATGTATCAGAGCCCAAAATTAACTTAGCTAATGTGAAAGCATTCCCTGGCACAGCGTCAATGTGACACTAAGCTTTGCTTTCACTGACATCCATTAGTACAGACTTGTTAGTTTTAGGAATAGTCCCATCTCTGTTGACTAGTGGAATAATGATATTGTGTAGATAGTGAGTAATTGAACTGCAGTCAGAAGTATTTTTGACGTTCGTTGTTATAGCGTTTGTTTTAGCGTGATTGTTGAAATTAAGTGTATCGTAAAGTTATATTCGGAAAGAATATACCAGTTTTATTAAGTAAGGACTTGTGTCGCTATAGTTTCGTCGGAACGAAGTTACGGAGAGTTAATTAACAAACGGAGACGTAACAATATTTTAATTGTGCATAAAATCTTCATTGTCAAAAAGCACACCTTCAGGCATAAATGTGATAGTCGCCTCTTCTAAATTGGATCAATGTAACAGTACTAAAACTTAAAAACAATACTCAGTAGTTATGTGAAACTTTATGAATATAAATAAGACATTACATTTGACAAACAATTTAACATGTTTGGGTCTTCGGGACCTTCATAGTAGTAGTAGTGTAAAATATTTATCATTTCCATGTTATTCTGTTGTATACATATTACAAATATGCAACTTGGAATGAATAAATAATACTAACACTAGAAATGAATACATCAAATCCACTCACTTTAATTAACCACATACTGACATAGGTGGTTTTGTAAACATGCACATTTGAATTTATGATGTTTCAATTTTTGCCCCATATACAACATATAGAATATGCTTAAGTGTGATTTAGAAAATTGGTAAAACTCACCTGCGCGTTGTTTCAGCTTGTACTAAGTCTTTCTTGCGCTTGTGATGTACAGTTATGTAAAGTTCGGCTTTTTTACACACAATACACATAGCAGATAAAACTACTGCTGAACATCTATGATGTTACTCTAGAGTGGCTTGACTGTGTTTACCACGCCTGCAATCTATCGTAGCAGAATAATATTCATTGACAGTTACATTGTCTAGTGGGCCTAACGGTTTACGTTCTTTAACCGTACCATCTATTCATTCATTATTATCAATGAAACGTCTATAGCACTTTTGGTGAAAACCATAATATGAAGTAAGGCACTGATGTTGAAACTGAAGGTACTTTCGACTTCCTTCGAGTATTTCCTTTAACTACACTGTCTAAGCCTAAATTTAACTACTTTGAGTGTTTCCATTCTCAACGAAGTCATGGACTGTATCTTTTTCTGGTCGATGCTTTGATAATATATAAAACACTTCAAATTGCCCGCTGTTGTATATTTTGACATTTTCACTTTCACTATTAGTATTAATCTACAAACAACCTATCACAGTATTCAAATCTTACCTAGGCCGCTATGAATACGCCGTAAAGCGTAAACGTTACGTACCACTTATCACATACTTGATTGGTCGAGTGATTTCCGCATATTAATTGTATGAAATTACTGAGAGATCATACATATATTTTATGTGTACTATCTTTTAAAATAGAGGGCGTCAGTGTAATAGTAATAATAACTTAACTGCAAGATGTGACATGGAGAACTTTTAATATGTGAATTGATGTAGCTTTTCCTTTTACGTGAGTACCGTATTTTTCGGTGTATAAGACGCACTTTTTACCCCAAAATTTGATGTCGAAATCTGCT
>NW_013679620.1:5797-7462 GCF_000517525.1 Limulus polyphemus
GGAGAGATTACAACAGTTGGTGGAGGAAAAAGAAAATAAACAAGAAAAGAAACAAGAAGAGAAATTACGGCAGTTGTTAGAGGAAAAAAGAAAAGAAACAAAAAGAACGAGAAAAGAAACAAGAAGAAAGATTACAGCAGTGGCAAGAAAACCTACAACAATAGCAGCTCGAACAGCAAAATAAACAGGAGAGATTACAACAGTTGGTGGAGGAAAAAGAAAATAAACAAGAAAAGAAACAAGAAGAGAAATTACGGCAGTTGTTAGAGGAAAAAAGAAAAGAAACCAAAAGAACGAGAAAAGAAACAAGAAGAAAGATTACAGCAGTGGCAAGAAAACCTACAACAATAGCAGCTCGAACAGCAAAATAAACAAGAGAGATTACAACAGTTGTTGGAGGAAAAAGAACATAAACAAGAACAAGAAACGAAACAAGAAGAGAGATTACAGCAGTGGCAACTGGAACAAGAAAGGAAACAGGAAGAAAGTCAGCAGCAACTACAGGAAAATCAACAACAATGGCAAGAGGTACAAATGGAAAACATCAGTAAATTTAAAAGCGAATTAGATACGTTAAAGAACGATTTGTTGTGTCTTACACAAGGAGGATACATTGACCATCGACTTAATCAGCCCCAGACAATGGCAAGCCCCTTACAGAGCCCGCAGCTAAACCTTAATGCAGATATATTCAGTCCCGTTAGAAGTCACATCCCAGATATGAATGTTAGTAATAGGAGTGATCCAGTGCGAAGGAAGCCACAGGAATTCGATGGGAAGGCACCGTGGGAAGCATATAGAGCAAAATTTGAGATACTGGCAGAGATGAATGGATGGACAGAGGAACAGAAAGCTGTATATCTAGCAACGAGCTTTAAGGGACAACCACTGAAAATACTTGGACAGTTGATAGCAGCCGACAGACACAACTATAGAGCACTCTGGAACTCAGGTACGGAACCCAGAACCAGTCAGAAGTCTACAGGGCCAGGTTTAGGACGAGAATCCGTGCTAAAGGGGAGAGCCTGCAAGAGCTGGCACAGGACTTGGAGAGCATGGCACACAAGGCCTACCCAATTGTACCACCCGATCTCCTCAAGTTGTTCCTGAGGGATCAGTTCGTAGATGCCTTGGACAGTCCACAACTTAAGATACAAGTGAAGCAAGCACACCCCTCTACCATGCAGGATGCAATGGCCAGAGCTCTCGAATTTAAATCCTACGTTAAGTCCAGTACAGAGGTACCGAGGCTGGTACAGTCATCTGGATTCAAGGCCAGAAAAGGTCTGCTTTCAGAGAAGTTTGAGGGACTTTGCTGGCACTGTAACAAACCTGGGCACAAGAGAGCTCAATGCTGGAAACTTCAACACAGGGGAGGTGCCACAGCAGGAAAGGCTGGTATCCAGAAAGGTTGTTGGAACTGTGGAAAGCACGGACATTTGAGGAGCCAGTGTAGGAAGAATATTACCAACAAGTCGGCCTCAAGGAGACCAGTAGTGGTTGGTGTTGAGCGATGCCAACCCCCATCATGAAAGTCCCAACAGCTAGGTGTAAAATGCCAAGCACACACACACACACACAGTGTCTATGTGACAGGAAAGCTGGATGGCCAAAGGTGCAACTTTGTCATAGACTCTGCGTCTCAGCAAACCCTTGTGAGCATCG
>NW_013679621.1:0-2000 GCF_000517525.1 Limulus polyphemus
AAAGGACTTGTGTCGCTAAAGTTTCGTGGGAACGAAGTTACGGAAAATCAACTAACGAACGGAGACGTAACAATATTCTTTGTAATACACATCTCCCAAGCTAGAAACAAGGGGATCGATGTATTTTTTTTTTTTTTTGAATTACTCTAGTATTAAAAGTTTATGTAAGGTGACGCCACAATATAATAACACACACCATAGCCTGACAAATTGACAACGTGTTAGGCTTAAAAAATGACAAATAGCATTACAGCTTTACCCTACTTGGATATACACAGGAAGCTGTAATAATAATTTCATTTTCGAAACACTTGAATCCCAATAAATCGTCTATGGTTTATAATTGATTTGAAAGTTTAGGTATGGAGCCAATCCTTCATAACTGTTCGTTTTTAACTTTATAATATTTACATGACCTGTCTTGAGAATAGGGTCAAGTGTAACCCTTTCTGTTATCCGTTCCGTCACTTGGTATCAATTCAAATTCATCAAATGATAACGTAATATAGAGACCACCACTTCATGTATCAATGAAATCATTATTTACTGGGTGTGTTTTACCTTTATTTTATATTGGAATGATCTTATTTTTGAAAATTTTGAATTTTGTTTGAATAGAACCTCTTCAACGTTGTTGTTATACTTTTTTATAACGATATTATCTTATAATATTACTTTTCATGATAAAATAAAGTGTGTTAATAAAAGAATACTCCAATATCAGTATTTGATTCAAACATAAGTTCTTCACTTATTTATTGAAATAAGCAAAAAGACACATAATACCAATAAAATATAAAACGTTTTTCATATAAATAGGCTTAACAACATTAACGCATTGTTTGATATTGCTTTACGTTAGGTATGTCCTCAGACGCCAGTGAAGTAGCAAAGGTGGTAGACTAATGAAGAACAAATGAAACAAATATATCAGCTTATCTAAATTGAATGTCGTGCATAAATGTCAAGAATTTCGGTAAATTATTTTATGTTCGCTTTCTTATGATATTTATTGATATGATAATTATCTCATGATCAAACTTTGATTTATATTGTACACTTAATAGTTTTTCGTTTTAAATGTAAGTCAATTCAACATTACACATTTTTAATGAAACATTATCATGTAGAAGAAGTGACTTTGTAACTTGTATCTGTTAAATTCTGTAATTAAAGTTTATTTTCTAATCTCTCAGATCCAGCCTCACGATAATCATTTTTGATTTCTGTTTGTTGGTATTGTCCCTTCGTTGTTGTTATGTAACACTTGCCAATATCATTAAATATTTTTAATATTTCATTTATTATGATAGGATGTTTCTTTCTATAATCTAGTCCTTCAAAAGACTCGGAGAAGTTACTGGCATAGAAAATGCGCGTGATCGCAATATCTTTTTTTCTTTTCTTAATTGTTACAATATCTGGTAGTTAATAAACCTGTTAGTCGTTAACTTTTGTGCCACTTTTATGTATTATCGTTTCTAAAGAGAGCCTATCAAGTTTGGATTTATGACCTATATTATCGCATCCCATAGTTTTAGTTCCAGAAAATGCAAGTTATTACGTCAGTAGTCTGTTCACCAGATTATTTGTACACATGCCAGCTGGACACACACTTAGCTCACCAATTTTACTCGTGACGTATACATTTGTATAGTTCGGCAACATGTTAAAAATAATTAAATTACATTAAACAGCATTATCATAGTGTAGCAGCTTAAGACGGTGGTACAATTTTCTGTCATAAAACAGGAGAAAAAAAAATGTCGAAAGAAACCATGCAGGTCGTTAGTGATAAATTTAATAATAATAAAAAAAAACACTTTACATGTAATTTACTGCTATATAACTATGTGTGTTAGATATTAATACGTTAAACTAGTATTAAGTCCAGTGTGACATCAGGAAAATTCAAAGTTAAACAGCTTTGCTAAAGAGGGAGTTATGGAAAATGGCGTTTTCAGAGATTATTATTAACAGAGAGTATATATATATATATA
>NW_013679621.1:3000-7787 GCF_000517525.1 Limulus polyphemus
GTCCAACCCCTGTATATATATGTAAGAGAAAGAAATCACAATACGTAAAGTTACTAATTAGTAACAGGCACTCTCGGATGAACAAATAAACTGTTCCCATGATGCATTTATAAAATATTAAGTACAGGAGTTTAGCATAGAGATCAATGGAATTATTATGATGTTCCGTGCCAGACAAGATGTTGTTTCTGCGCATGCGTAATACTATAGCGACAAATATTCTGGCTTGAACTATTATTATAATACAGAAGCCTGTTTGACAATAAACTGATAAATATAGTCACTCTTATTAACTATTTCGCTTTTTTCTTATTACAGATATAAACGTATCAAATACTTATCGTGTGATTTACATTATAGGAATTATTTTTTTATGTGAAGTAACGTGCTGTTAGTAGCTGGATTTGTAAGAAATTTTTTTACGTACTGATATTCGTACTACAGAGACAAGCAATTTTAATGTATAGCCAATGCTAGCGGGTTAACCCTAAAACTGAGTTAGTAGGCCATTCGCTTGTAATACGAGCGGTCCCCGGTTCAAATGTGGTACGCGGTAGATGCAAACTTTGAAAACATTATATTGTTTTCATGATGTAAATACGGCTTAAATTTACCAGTGTTTTTCAGATTATTGAACTGAATAACACATTGGTTCGTAGTATGCATGGGCGTTGTAGCCATCTTGTGGCTTTCCTCATAAGAGTGTGAAAACGAAAGAAAATAATTAGTTCAAGCATTTTAATTAAGCCTTACATGACAGTTACTGCTCACAAGACTTTACTCAGAAAGTTATTGAACAATACTTAATATAAAATTACATCAAACAGTCTCTCTTGTTCGTAGTTTCTGCTCAGGTGAAGGAACAAATTAGAGATTTTACACCCCCTCCCCCATTCTTCAACACTTGGCACTTGTCTATACTATGGTCACTGACCCCAAAATAACGCATTTCCGAGGTTTTGTGACAAGACCTACCACATATCTGTGTGCACCAGTTCCTCTAATATTATTTTAATTATACTGTCGTACCATTCTTTAATAGTAACCTTTTATCCCGTTGGTATTGAATTTTATCCCTTTGTCACTGATTCAGAACGTTAATTTGTTTCGAGAATAAAAATTAGAGTTAGGTTTAACCTGGTGGTTTTCACGAATATAAAAAAGAAGGTAACAGGAAATAAAGCAGAGGTCAAATATTAACAGGAAATAAAGCAGAGGTCAAATATTAACACGAAATAAAGCAGAAGTCAAATATTAACAGGAAATAAAACATAGGTCAAATATTAACAGGAAATAAAGCAGAGGTCAAATATTAACAGGAAATAAAACATAGGTCAAATATTAACAGGAACTATAACGGATTCTATATATTGTCGTTTGTATTCTATTTTGTTTTGCATTACTTTATACACTGATTGGCTACTTTATTAGCTCCTATGTACCTTTTAACAGTTGGACTTGTTTTAGTGTATAATACATAATTTGAGGTGGGGGGGGGTTCAGCAAAAATTTGTAGACAGTCTCTTTCTGTGGGATGAACACGGTCAGAGTTCTGGGAGAAACGGGCCCTAACTGACTTCTCTGGCGTTAAAATCCTGAGTTTTATTCCTCGCGGTGGACACAGCGAATAGCTCAATGTGGGTTTGATCTAAAACACAAACAAATCAAGAAACAGACTTTTCTGAGGTAAATCTGTGAACTACAAGGTACCAGGTTAGTTTACTAACAACATAATGATCTCTTTTCAGAACTTCATATTCAACTGCAAAACGCTAAGAATGATTTTAAAATCGTTGTTGAAAGTAAGGAGAACATTCAGTATCACTTAAACTTTTTATATACAAAATCGTTGTTGAAAATAACGAAAACAATGAGTCTCGTCCAAACTTTTTTATGTACAAAATCGTTGTTGAAAATAAGGAAAACACTGAGTCTCGCTCAAACTTTTTATGTACAAAATCGTTGTTGAAAATAAGGAAAACAATAAGTATCGCTCAAACTTTTTTATGTACAAAATCGTTGTTGAAAATAAGGAAAACACTGAGTCTCGCTCAAACTTTTTTATGTAGAAAATCGTTTTTGAAAATAAGGAAAACAATGAGTATCGCTCAAACTTTTTTATGTACTCTTTCATTAGTGTAAGAGAAAACGTTTGTAGCAGACAAAATTGATTTTCTGTCTTGAATACTGAACTACATTTTACAATAAAACTAATTGTAGCTGCAGAAGTAATAATTCCACTTTACTGTCGTAAACGTCCTACAGGGGAATTTTTATATAGATGTACACTGGAAAATATTGTAATGTAATAAACTATTGTGTTCCATAGTTTCGTAACATAACAGTTGTGATCCGCATCTTTAGGCCTAAAAGAATACTATGAACGCCATCATTCCATATTTTCATTATTTTGGTTCTCTTACAGGACTAAAAAATAATTTTAAAGATTAATTTCAAAACATGTAAATTTGTCTATAATTTTTGGTCCGGAACTGGTACTAAATTTCTATATATTTCTAGACCTTATGTTTTTCTTGTAATTAATATTATTTTACAGAGACGGTTCGTCTCTAACACTGGCAATATTAAGAAATAAACAAAATATTAAGGTGGCGGTTTAGGAGGAGGTGGAGGTTTGGGAGGAGGCGGAGGCTTTGGAGGTGGCCTAGGTGGCGGTATAGGAGGAGGTGGAGGTGGAACCGTCCTTGGACTCCTTGCTGTACCATTGCAATTACAAACTGGAGGAGGTGGAGGAGGTGGCAGACAAATATGGTGGGATTGAGGTAGGGCAATTAAATTCTAACCACTTACTATCAATTGCATCAGTTCATGTTTGGAGTAAAAGTAAAAATAAGTACAGTTACTGATATTTCTGTTATGACGAAAAACTCATTTTACTACTGAAGTTTTATTTAAAACAACCAAGACACTGTTTATTATTTAACGAAATCTCAAACACAATTTCACATCTTACGATGAATTTGTGTGTATAAATGTAATGTTTTATACTGTTCCTTGTCGTTTGTAGTTTCACAACAAAATGGAAATGACGTCTAGACTGAAATTGAAAACCGATATATGAATGGCTGGTAACATTGTAATATATATATTCGTGCCCTCTAGTGACGTGAAATGAATTTAGACCTTTGTATCAACATCTTGAAGAAACATGGAAAGACAGCTTCACTACAAATCGACTAGTTTTTGCTTTATTAATCAATTATTTGCTTTGCTAAAATTGTATCGCTTGATAGTGAAATAAAAACCTAGATATTGAATGAAAGTATTGAAAAAAGTAAGGAGGAGGTGGTGGTTTCGGAGGAGGCGGTGGTTTTGGAGGTGGTGGTGGTCTCGGAGGTGGCCTAGGTGGAGGTTTAGGAGGAGGTGGAGGTTTGGGAGGAGGCGGAGGTTTTGGAGGTGGTGGTGGTCTCGGAGGTGGCCTAAAACCACCACCTCCTCCTAAACCAACTGCTACTGGCACAGCCTGGATAAAAAAATATGAGAATATTTCAGTTACAATAGTATTCGTGTTTGAGATCTTATATCGGATAAATTCAGCTCCATTTTCGCATTACTTATTTATTTTTTTACTAAAATTTGGGGATAAAGTGTTGGATTTGATTTAATATTAGTTAACAACGTATGAGGAACGTATTAAGTAGAATATATTATTATATTTTGTATTTAAAACTTAAATAAAAGCGAACTGTTGTCGTCAAATTGAACTTAAATCAAATATCAAAAAAAATGATTTTAAAATTATCAGTAGTGAGATTTTCTTCTGTAAACTTTGTAAGTCGACAACTTCAACGCTTAAAGTCTCCCAAGTGGGTCAGTTTACAACACTAAAGTCCGAGGTTCGATTGTCCGCGGCCGACAGAACGCAGATGGTCTGTTGTGTAACAACAACAACAACATCATGTGGTGCCGCCATGTTGTAAGTCTTCTTCATTAATAGATTATTACGTGACGTCATTCAGCATTATCCGGTTTAGGGACAATTTGGTGGAATACGTCAACAGTGAGCAAATCAATACGTGCGAATAAGAAATACAATCAATGTTCTGGTTGGATTTACAGTTAGTGTAAATAGTACAGTTAGTGTAAATATTACAGTTAGTGTAAACAATACAGTTAGTGTAAATATTACAGTTAGTGTAAATAGTACAGTTAGTGTAAATATTACAGTTAGTGTAAATAGTACAGTTAGTGTAAATAGTACAGTTAGTGTAAATATTACAGTTAGTGTAAACAATACAGTTAGTGTAAATATTACAGTTAGTGTAAATAGTACAGTTAGTGTAAATAGTACAGTTAGTGTAAACAATACAGTTAGTGTAAATATTACAGTTAGTGTAAATATTACAGTTAGTGTAAATAGTACAGTTAGTGTAAATACTACAGTTAGTGTAAATATTACAGTTAGTGTAAACAATACAGCTAGTGTAAATATTACAGTTAGTGTAAATAGTGCAGTTAGTGTAAATATTACAGTTAGTATAAATAGTACAGTTAGTGTAAATAGTACAGTTAGTGTATATATTACAGTTACCAAGTTGTATGTTATTCTCTTGTCCTGGATCACATAGAAGCTGTGCAGTACACTGACTGTACTATTTATACTGACTGTACTGTTTACACTGACTGTGCTATTTATACTGACTGTACTATTTACACTAACTGTACTGTTTACACTGACTGTACTATTTATACTGACTGTACTATTTACACTAACTGTACTGTTTACACTGACTGTGCTGAAGTGAACACAGAAACTGTAGAAAGGA
>NW_013679622.1:0-1399 GCF_000517525.1 Limulus polyphemus
CTGGCACCATGGTCTTCTAGTAGGTGGCGACAGGCATGGTGTAAGAACTATCTGTGGCCATGGTGATAACTGACCTGGCACCATGGTCTTCTAGTAGGTGGCGACAGGCATGGTGTAAGAACTATCTGTGGCCATGGTGATAACTGACCTGGCACCATGGTCTTCCAGTAGGTGGCGACAGGTATTTTTCTGCTTCCCAGTCTCCTCACTCTCTACTTTTTCTGTATAGATTTATTTATACAAATTCATGTGTAGCCAGAGGTTTATTCCCCACGTGAGATCTAATAGTGATAGATTATCTCAGTGGTGTGCCTATAGCACGTGCCTACTCATGATTGTCTTCTAATGCACCTTTTAAGCAGTCCCCTGCTTGCCTGGTGCTTGTGGGATTGTTGTGGAGCTGGATTGTCCTAATTGAAAAGAGATCGCTGATCAAAGGCGTTGTCTTTACACTGCAAAGCCCAAGTTAAAATTTTTACTTGTAAACAATGTTGGTGCTCTGTAAAGCTGTTAAGACTTCTGAAGTGTAATAGGGCCTTGATAATGGAGACTGAAGTACATACTGTGGTCAGTCTTGGACAGGTGTTTTGTATCAATTTCATCTAATTGAATAGCACTTATACTTACCATCGGTAGCAGATAAGTCTTAGATGTTGTTCTTCAACTTTAGTTCCTGCTGTAACTTTCAGCGAATTAATGTCTTTGGAATCTGGTTGTCAATATGTCATTGTGGCTGGTGACACATGTTCTTTCAAATCTCTACTTGTCTTGCATAATTAGTGCTTGCATGCTCTGAAGCCACTAGATTTGAATATTTGATTTCAACCCCTTCCCCCCATAATACCGAATATGATTTCTAATGGCTGGAGACGGCTTGAATGGGTAATGAAGAAAAACTTTAATATAACAGCAAATGTACAACGTTTCGACAAGGTTTTGTCATCATCAGGTACCAGCGAAACCTTGTCGAAACGTTGTACTGTTATATTAAAGTTTTTCTTCATTACCCATTCAAGCCGTCTCCAGCCATTATTAGTCTCAAAGTGGGTTCCTCGTCATCGAATTCGAATTTGAATATGACTTCGTTAAGGGTCCGACCAGACGCTGTGTGCTAACCTTTGCTGACAATATTCTGCTGTACAGCAAAGGCTCTACCAAACACGAAATTTAAAGCAAGATGGAACTATCCTTTAGCAGGGTGAGCAATGGTGCAATAACAGAGGAATGGCCACTAATCAATCATGCCAAATAACACAGGAATGGCCATCAATCATGCCAAATAACACAGGAATGGTCCCTAATCATGCCAAATAACACGGGAATGGCCATCAATCATGCTAAATAACACAGGAATGGCCACTAATCATGCCAAAGAACACAGGAATGGCCATCAATCATG
>NW_013679622.1:2399-7784 GCF_000517525.1 Limulus polyphemus
ACAGGAATGGCCACTAATCATGCCAAAGAACACAGGAATGGCCACTAATCATGCCAAATAACACAGGAATGGCCACTAATCATGCCAAAGAACACAGGAATGGCCATCAATCATGCCAAATAACACAGGAATGGTCCCTAATCATGCCAAATAACACGGGAATGGCCATCAATCATGCTAAATAACACGGGAATGGCCATCAATCATGCCAAATAACACAGGAATTGCCCCTAATCATGCCAAATAACACGGGAATGGTCATCAAGCATGCTAAATAACACGGGAATGGCCATTAATCATGCCAAATAACACAGGAATGGCCATCAATCATGCCATATAACACGGAAATGGTCATCAATCATGCCAAATAACACGGGAATGGTCATCAATCATGCCAAATAACACAGGAATGGCCATCAATCATGCCAAATAACACAGGGATGGTCATCAATCATGCCAAATAACACAGGAATGGCCATCAATCATGCCAAATAACACAGGGAATGGCCATCAATCATGCCATAAATAACACGGGAATGGCCATCAATCATGCCAAATAACACGGGAATGGTCATCAATCATGCCATATAACACGGGAATGGTCATCAATCATGCCAAATAACACGGGAATTGTCATCAATCATGCCAAATAACACAGGAATGGCCATAAATCATGCCAAATAACACAGGGATGGTTATCAATCATGCCAAATAACACAGGAATGGCCATTAATCATGCCAAATAACACGGGAAGGATCATCAATCATGCCAAAGTTATAATTTGTTTAAGTACCACCAAAGTCTTAACCACTCCATCCGGGATCATATTTTAATCCATCTTGGATAGAGATTGAATGGTAAAAGTTGTTCCACATCTAGAGTAAACAAAAGAACAACCAAGTTCTGCGAGGCTTCATGTAGTCGTTGAAGGCAATGGTAAGTGCAGGAGGTGTGTTAGGCTTTCTAGAATACAACATATAATAAATCCGGAATTATACGGTAAACCAAAAGGTCACAAATCTAACGTGCCACCCAGGCCAATAACGTAAAGTAAATCATATTGTGAATCACAGAAGACCTGATGAGCTCTGGTATTGAGCGAAAAACTTCGTCGGTAGTGGCATGAGGCGTACACGGTGTGTGATCGATACTCTACTATGTTTTTTCTTATTGGAAACCTATAGAATAGTGCCAGTAAGGAAATACTTCTACAAAATTATTATCAGCCTTATCTAATTTAAAGTTGTACCGATCAATAGACCACTATTAGTCGGTAATATATATACATACACTACGAAATTGATATAATATAAAAGACAGATAGAAATAACGTTTCGACCGAGGTTTTGCGCGTTGCTTTCCCAGTCTACATGATGAGCTCTGGTAGTGTGCGAAAAGCCTCTTCGGCAATGGCGATCAACAAACAAAGTATATATATTCGATGACGAGGAACCCACTTTGAGACTAATAATGGCTGGAGACAAAACCTTGTCGAAACGTTGTACATTTGCTGTCATGTTAAACTTATATTAAAGTTTTTCTTCATTACCCATTTAAGCCGTCTCCAGCCATTAAAAGTATATATATATATAGTCGAGATGTTATAATGTTTCTATTGATTGAAAATCCCCTAATATAGGGCTAGTAAAGTTTGTTTGTTTGTTGTTACACAATCGGCTATCTGTGCTGTGCCCACCATGTGTATCAAATCCGGTTTCTAGCGATATACACCTTTGTCCAACCGCTGAGTCACTGGGAGCAGAAGGACGGCTAGTAAAAAAACGGTTTGACATTACTAACAGTTTTATTGTCACTTAAACTACCAACCAGTTAATGATTTACTATTGATATAGATATTGATTTACTATTGATATTGACGTGGAATAATTAATGCACATTTAGATTACTATAGAGTCACACTGCTAGATACACCAGAACTTGAAGTAACATAGGTGATGTGTTTCCAACCCCTGTGTAAATCTTTAGTAGAGGATTATTAAAGACATACGTATTATATGTCTTTATTATTTCTTATGTTCAGATTATTATTCCTTCATAAAAGTTTGTGCTTATTATTAACTTGTTATTTTCACGTCTTAACCATAAAGACCTGGAATCACACTACAGGTTATTTTCTCGACCAATGATTTCTCTGAGATACCATTCACTAGAGATAAAGACCTGGAATCACACTACAGGTTATTTTCTCGACCAATGATTTTTTCTGAGATACCATTCACTAGAGATAAAGACCTGGAATCACACTACAGGTTATTTTCTCGACCAGTGATTTTTCTGGGATACCAATCACTAGAGAATTTTTGCTGAATTTAGTTTTAAGGGAACTTTAACATTCAATACTTGAAAGTCTTTGTAATTTGGAATGAATACATTACTATTCCAAACAACATAACAAAATTAAAGCTCTAATCGATCTGTTATACGATAAAAACCTAGAGTTTACAAGACGTGAGTACATTATGTAATTATGTGTATTGTTAAACACGAGGTGGGTTATAAACAAATAAAGAACAAAGAAAGTGAAAAGAAACGTTGTTGCCAGGATTTCCATTTAATAGACTCGTACACTATGACAGAATAACACAAAACATTTGTTATACTTTCGCTTTTCGTGCTCCAGTTTCACTCATAAATAAATACAAGCATTTTCTAAACACTATAATAAGACATACTTTAGAGGAAAGATATTACAAAACGGTTCTTTGCACATTTTCCTAACATGAAAGTTTCGAGTAGAAAATGGATGTCATTGTTTCTTTGCTTTGATTTCTTATTAGAACAGACGTTAATAGTTCGTCTTTCCCGTGAATATTTTATTATATAAACATTGATTTAAAGCAAATCAGGAGAAACTTTGTCTGGGTAGTGGTCGATACGGTGGTCTCAAAATAACACCAAGCTGTTTTCAGCCAATGTAATTTAATTCATTATATTATAACCCTCTCCATTCCTGCCTCATTCTCAAAAACAATCAAAGCGAGGCTCTTAACGCTTCGCGTATAGGCCTAACGTAAACAAAGGCCCGAAGGGTCCTGGATGAACAAATAATTTAGCTACGATAGTTCCATGGGCAAAGATTCAGGAACATTCAAAAGTGTCTATAAAAACACCTCATTAAAGTGCTTCCACGAGTCATAGTACTATTTTATCTATATGTTTTATATAATTGCATGTAAATGTTCTCTTAAGTGCTGCAAGTTTCAAATCATGTTATTTTTTTCCGTTTGATACAATGAAAATAATAATTATTATTTTATACATGATTTGAATATTTTTTAGTTATTGTTGCCGTTAGTATAAAAACCATATATAATATTTTATTTTAAGAATTACGGTTAAAGCAGATCATCATATATTTATTTGCCAAGAGTTACTAGTTAATATTGAAATCTTATTTTTTCATATAGAAATGTGCACGATCCTTAAAGAAAAACCAACAACAGTAGTGTTGCAGGCACAACTGCCCACATTACGGATGTACCAAAAACTGGCGAAGGAGCTAGGCCTTTTCCCGCTCAGTGTGTGTTCCGGAACTACTGCCACCTGTCGCTTACAAACGGCATTTCCACGTGCCTTCTACCGAGATGTCGTTGCTTTAGCAACTTATACTGCAATTACAATTTGCAAAGAATGCTCGTGGGTCCATGCTGTCGTTCTTACTGACTCTTTTTATGGTAAGAAGTTATTAAAAAGTCACCAACAAAGTAGACATATTAGTCACAGAAATATTCACTTCCTGTTGAGGTTTTGTGATTAGGTGTTTCTTTCAAGGTTTATCAGGGTCATCATATAATTTGACTACTTATGGGATCCCACATAATTTGTATAATTTTTACTTGTGTTGAAATAGTTTTCTTTTTACAAAAGATTTAAAAACTAAACACGTATTTTGAGCTATTTGTGTCTGTTTGCTGTCTGTATCACCTCTGTTTATTTTTCTAATTAAACTCCCTTGTCTTTTATAAACTTTTGTCTTACCCATTCAGCTTAAAGAAAGACTAGCGAAATTTGTGAGTTAGAATTTTTTTGTTGTGACCAGAGTTACGAAGAATAACATTGGTTATGGAAAACTCTGTAAAGAAAGAAAACACTTACTGTGTTTGTTATCAATGTTTTATTGGAAGTTTCATGAAAGATTAAACCTGAGTTTTTCTCACGAATCTTTATCTTTAATCGTGATAAATCCGAGTTCTGCGGATTGAACATTTGTCTTGATTTTTATACTTGGGCCCAGGAATCGTATATCTGCTCTGATGTAATTGAATGAGCTGCTAACAGCTTCAGTGTCTAATTGTAACAAAACCCAATAATTGATTTTTATATAATATTGAATTTCCCAGTGTAATATAGGAGATTAATAGCGCTTTATCAGAAGGAGTTGCGTTTGCTTACACAAACTGTAGCGCCAGAGAAGTATAGTTAGCAACTATATTTTTTGGATCACAGTAAAACTCCAATCATTAGAAAAGCAACGTCAGCATTAATGAACTTTGTCTGATGGTTTATGGTACAGCGCTTTAAGGGAAGGATATTCATGTAATGAGATTTGTAAACGATGTAGAACCAAAAAACAAAACAACTCGAAGAAGGAAACATTCAACGTTTTTCAAAAAAGCAGAAAACGTCCACCAAACCACATAACCAACGACTATTTTTTTATGAGAAAGACGGCTGAATAAACTGGCATTACACCAATCCCATTCGACCATATGTCCACCGATACAGATTCTATGGTCTATTTGTTTTTGGTCTACTCAAATAATGTCTTGGAAGTTGACATTTTCCTACAATGGAGGAAAGACTGTCAATGTATGGTTTAAGGAAGTAGACAACCACCAATAATGGAGGTAAGTTTGTCAATGTGTGGTCTAAGGAAGTAGACAATTACCAACAATGGAGGAAAGTTTGTCAATGTGTGGCCCAAGGAAGTATACAATTACCAACAATGGAGGAAAGTGTGTCAATGTGTGGTCTAAGGAAGTAGACAACTACCAACAATGGAGGTAAGTTTGTCAATGTGTGGTCTAAGGAAGTAGACAACCACCAATAATGGAGGAAAGTTTGTCAGTGTGTGGTCTAAGGAAGTAGACAACTACCAACAATGGAGGAAAGTTTGTCAGTGTGTGATCTAAGGAAGTAGAAAACTATCAACAATGAGGAAAGTGTGTCAATGTGTGGTCTAAGGAAGTAGACAACTACCAACAATGGAAAAAAGTCTGTCAATGTGTGGTCTAAGGAAGTAGACAACTACCAACAATGGAGGAAAGTTTGTCAGTGTGTGGTCTAAGGAAGTAGACAATTACCAACAATGGAGGAAAGTTTGTCAGTGTGTGGTCTAAGGAAGTAGACAATTACCAACAATG
>NW_013679623.1:0-4139 GCF_000517525.1 Limulus polyphemus
AACGGTATATTAAATATGTGACAAGTAACGGTATATTAAATATGTGACAAGTAACGGTATATTAAATGTGTGACAGGTAACGGTATATTAAATATGTGTGACAGGTAACAATATATTAAATCTGTGACGAGAAATATTCGAGTACAGTTTTAGACAAGATATAACTGAACAAATTATCTGATGAGGCTTAGCCGAGAAAATTTATTTGAGTTTAGCCAAATTAAATGAGTTTTTGAAAGTAGAAGTTTCCTGTTTTAGATTTAAGATTTTCCTCGTGATAAAGTTGTAGCTTAGACTGTAAATACAGAACATTGACACCAATGCAGCTTATAAGTTTATAATATTTAATGAACTTCTTTGTAAGTGGAACATGTTGTTAATTACCATAATTAATAAAACAAAATTCTAAGAGATGGTATAGCTGGAGGAACCAAAGGGGTTAGTCCCCCATCTCTACACGTGGTGGGGACAGATTAATACTTGTTAATAAGTTAAAGGCTGACATATACCATGTTTACTAAGTATATTAAAGAAATTGTCATTTAGAATGTATCAGTGTCACAGTTATTGGGGGTCACATCCCAATTAAAAAATAATTGCTCCCCCCCAGTGACACGGTGGTACGTCTGCTGACTTACAACGCTAGAATCTAGATTTCGATACCCGTGGTTGGCAGAGCACAGATACCCCATTCTGTAGCTTTGTGCTTAACTAGAAACATACAAACACAAAAAATTACCAAGTTCAGCTCTCACAGTCCTTCACCAGTTATACCTTTTGCCTTTATCACACGTGAAGTATGATTAACACACGTACTGACGAAGGTGTGAATCCATTATAGTAGCTGTATATGTTAACTAAATCTGCCAACATTTCTTTTACTGGTAATGTACGTACGAAACGTAGAGTACATTTATTTATCACGAAATATTTGACTTTGCGTCGTGTTAAAGTCATTTAACATCTGTTATCCATCTGCCGGAACAAGCATTTGAACACAGCTCGTTGTGTGCGACACACGTAAACGTTAAACTACGTGAAGCAGAGTTTAATTAGCTAGTGAAAATATCTAGATGTATCATTGTGGATGAATATTCTGATGAAGACCTATTCAGCATCGATTTTTCTCACAAGATTGAGATTTCTTGAAGTATAAGAATTCGTTAGACACGTGCAACTAGTTTTGCATTTATTTACAAGTTTAAAATCACTAGATAAACCAAGATACAGTCTTTCATTTGGTTAAAAAAAACGAGAAATTAGATAAGCTGTTAGATAACATCGTTATCTTACTACTGGAAGAAGTTTGTATGAAACATGATTGTTTATTTGCTGTTGTTGTAAGCTTTATTTTCAATGCTTTAATTGACGTCAAGGATTTATGCAACTAGAGAAGTATCGAGAGACGAGAATAGATTATAAGTATGAGAATCAGTGAAGCATTTAGTCAGTGTTTGTTTTTCAGCTAGAAGTGAATAGTGAATGAATATTAAGTAGTTGGTTGTTTTCAGTCGGTAGAATGACGGTCGTTCAGTGACGTATTTGTTTGTATGAGTGAATTAATACGTGTATTCTGTTGTTCGATCCATTAGCCGTGAAACTGAAGAAGTAAGTTTACTTTTTCTACGTTAGTTGTTGTACCATTAGCCAAGAATCTCCTTTTTAACGTCATTTATAAATTTAGGCCAACAAGTTAAAACAATGTACAAGCTTTTAAAAACCGTTAAGGAATAAATAAACTAATATTTTATTAGTTCATGGACGATTTTGAAATATTTTTTTATCAAACAGTCTAAAAGAACTTTTCCAACAAAAGAACAACGCTACAACACTATTAAATACGGTACGAACAGCGTGATAACGAAAAAAGTTTTATATCTGAACCGTCAAAACTAATTGACCTAAATTTAAAAAAAAATCACTGAAGGCACTTTGAGAACCATTGGTTTTATGTAGGAAGATATGACATGGTACAGGGTTTTTCTGGATCTCAATAAATCGCCTTTCTCGTAAACTAGCTTTTATTTTATTTCTTTCTCTCTGCAACACATGAATGGCGATTTGAATAATATCCTGTCAACATATAGCTTTATTTAGGGACAGGCTAGATGAGTAGACTGAGAAATCATAGTGAACACTTTCTGTTACAGATTTCTACTACAGATAAACCATCTCAATATGAGTTTTTCTTCAGAATCTTCCACGGCTTAATATTGAAACAATGTAACTAAATACATGTTGTTACCTGAATCTGTAGTTGAAACAATGTAACTAAATACATGTTGTTACCTGAATCTGTAGTTGAAACAATGTAACTAAATACATGTTGTTACCTGAATCTGGTTGAAACAATGTAACTAAATACACGTTGTTACCTGAATCTGGTTGAAACAATGTAACTAAATATATGTTGTTGTATTTAGTTACATTGTTTCAACCAGATTCAGGTATGTTGTTACCTGAATCTGGTTGAAACAATGTAACTAAATAAGTGTTGTTACCTGAATCTGGTTGAAACAATGTAACTAAATAAGTGTTGTTACCTGAATCTGGTTGAAACAATGTAACTAAATACACGTGGTTACCTGAATCTGGTTGAAATAATGTAACTAAATACATGTTGTTACCTGAATCTGGTTGAAACAATGTAACTAAATAAGTGTTGTTACCTGAATCTGTAGTTAAAACACTGTAACTAAATACACGTTGTTACCTGAATCTGTAGTTGAAACAATGTAACTAAATACACGTGGTTACCTGAATCTGGTTGAAACAATGTAACTAAATACACGTGGTTACCTGAATCTGGTTGAAATAATGTAACTAAATACACGTTGTTACCTGAATCTGGTTGAAACAATGTAACTAAATACACGTGGTTACCTGAATCTGGTTGAAACAATGTAACTAAATAAGTGTTGTTACCTGAATCTGTAGTTGAAACAATGTAACTAAATACATGTGGTCACCTGAATCTGGTTGAAACAATGTAACTAAATACACGTGGTCACCTGAATCTGGTTGAAACAATGTAACTAAATAAGTGTTGTTACCTGAATCTGTAGTTGAAACAATGTAACTAAATAAGTGTTGTTACCTGAATCTGGTTGAAACAATGTAACTAAATACACGTGGTTACCTGAATCTGTAGTTGAAACAATGTAACTAAATACACTGAATCTGTCACAACAGATTCCTGTCACAAACTGTAACCGTGATGGTCACTAGAAACATCTCTGTCAAAATCAACAAAGACCAGAAGATCATGAAGAAACATTCCTGTCACAAACTGTAACCGTGATGATCACTAGAAACATATCTGCTAAAATCACTGAAAACTAAAGATCACGAGGCAGTATTTCTGCCACAGTTGGTAAAACCAGGAAAATCGAGACTCCATTCCCGCCAGAATTGCTAAAACCAATATCAGGTTTGGCTGGTATAACCGAGACGAGTTTTCCTGTCACAGTTAGTATATCACACGGAAATATTTTATTTCTGCTTTATATGAAAGCTTATTTCACATTTTCAGATATTTGACATACACAGATTGTCAATCTAGATTTTAGCCGGTTTCACAAGTGTTAGTTCTTGTCAATCTAGATTCTCGCCAGGTTTCACTAGTGTTAGTTCTTGTCAATCTAGATTCTCGCCGGTTTCACTAGTGTTAGTTCTTGTCAATCTAGATTCTCTCCGTTTCACTAGTGTTAGTTCTTGTCAATCTAGATTCTCGCCGTTTCACTAGTGTTAGTTCTTGTCAATCTAGATTCTCGCCGTTTCACTAGTGTTAGTTCTTGTCAATCTAGATTCTCGCCAGTTTCACTAGTGTTAGTTCTTGTCAATCTAGATTCTCGCCGGTTTTACTAGTGTTAGTTCCTGTTTCATAGATGGCAGAATGATATTGTTAATGTGTGGCTAGACGTTATTTGAAGTAGAACAAACAAAAAGTACATCTTCAATAAAGGTCCATAGATACAACTTTTGAATTGATTGTTATTTTTTGTTTAACTATATAACAACGTTCCAACACTCGTGTCGTCGTCATCAGGTAACTGCTATACATTGTAATTGGCCAGGTGGTTAGGGCGCTCGACTCACATCTGAGGGTCGCGGGTTCGAATCCCCGTCCCACCAAACAT
>NW_013679623.1:4301-6945 GCF_000517525.1 Limulus polyphemus
TCCCACCAAACATGCTCGTCCTTTCAGCCGTGGGGGCGTTATAATGTGACTGTCAATCCTATTATTCGTTGGTAAAAGAGTATCCTAAGAGTTGGCGGTAGGTTGTGATGACTAGCTGCCTTCCCTCTAGTCTTACACTAGGGGCGGCTATCACATATGGCCCTCGCGTAAGAAACAAACAAACCAATTTAGAAAACGTATAATGACACCTGTGTGTGTGTTTTTTATCCCCCTCACACATTTACTAACACAGCACGAGGAGTCAACATCCAATTAACATTAACACCTTTAAAATATTATACAATTAGAACAACATTAACATAAAAAATAAAAAAAGCATTAATTATTCGTGAATATAAATCAAAACACAGGTGTCACCTTATACGTTTCCTAAACTAGAACAAAATGCCCGAGAAATATTTCGCACAACAGACGACAGTTACCTGATGATGGCGACACGAGTGTTCGAAACGTTGTAATAAAGTTAAATAAAAATTAAAAATAAACAATCCACTCAAAAGCTTCATCTCTGGACGATTATTAAAAGTACATGGTGTATTATCTCTTCTCACAACTAAAACGTTTTGAGAACTTTGTTTATTAGGCTTAACTATCAAAAGCTGCATCTCTGGACGATTATTAAAAGTACTTGGTGTATTATCTCTCCTCACAACTAAAACGTTTTGAGAACTTTGTTTATTAGGCTTAATTAGTTAGAAATTTTTATATATTTTTTATTGTAACTTAAATAATCGAATTTCTTGTTGTTTAAGCAAGGCTATTATTTGATAGAACAGATTATCTTGGTGTTTAGATTATGGGATTAATCTGTCCGAAGTTTAAAAGCGTATGATTACAGTCTTTGTGCTGACACCTTATCAATGCCATGTTCTAGCTTAGAAGCATTGTTCATCTCTGTGTCTTCTTTCTGCTTCGTCGACAACTGACAAGCTTTCAGTTCAGAGAAAACCGGTCTGTCGTGTTCCTTTCTACGCTGGAATATTTCGTGCTTTCTCCTTACTGACGACAAGTCCGTCATCTGCACGAGAAGTTATCTCATTACACACACAACCCTTCTTCTAGACTTTCGCTGACAATACCAAGCTAAACTAGAGACACTGACCAGGAAGATGGAGTATGAAGACCTTTGAAGTAATTACTAAAGTTACAGACAGAAGAATAACAACTGTATTTAGTATATAAACCCGGAAGGGTAATGTAATCATGATTCATATACAACTCAAGCCTTCACTACTGGACCATTGAATTAGTGAGTTTGTTTAATTACTAAAGTTACAGACAGAAGAATAACAACTGTATTTACTATATAAACCCGGAAGGGTAATGTAATCATGATTCATATAAAACTCAAGCCTTCACTACTGGACCATTGAATTACTGAGTTTGTTTAATTACTAAAGTTACAGACAGAAGAATAACAACTGTATTTACTATATAAACCCGGAAGGGTAATGTAATCATGATTCATATAAAACTCAAGCCTTTAGTACTGGACCATTGAATTAGTGAGTTTGTTTAATTACTAAAGTTACAGACAGAAGAATAACAACTGTATTTACTATATAAACCCAGGAGAGTATTGATAAAGAACGAAGTTACCACACTTGCTGGTTTAGTTTGATGTTGATGTGATACACCAGGAAGTTACCACACTTGTTGGTTTAGTTTGATGTTGGTGTGACACACCAGGAAGTTACCACACTTGTTGGTTTAGTTTGATGTTGGTGTGATACACCAGGAAGTTACCACACTTGTTGGTTTAGTTTGATGTTGGTGTGATACACCAGGAAGTTATCACACTTGTTGGCTTAGTTAGATGTTAGGATGATATACCAGAAGCTAAGACAGTTATTGCTTTAGTTAGATGTTAGGATGATATACCAGAAGCTAAGACAGTTATTGCTTTAGTTAGATGTTACGATGATATACCAGAAGCTAAGACAGTTATTGCTTTAGTTAGATGTTAGGATGATATACCAGACGTTAAGACAGTTATTGCTTTAGTTAGATGTTAGGATGATATACCAGACGTTAAGACAGTTATTGCTTTAGTTAGATGTTAGGATGATATACCAGAAGCTAAGACAATTATTGCTTTAGTTAGATGTTAGGATGGTATACCAGAAGCTTAAGACAGTTATTGCTTTAGTTAGATGTTAGGATGGTATACCAGAAGCCAAGACAGTTATTGCTTTAGTTAGATGTTAGGATGATATACCAGAAGCTAAGAAAGTTATTGCTTTAGTTAGATGTTAGGATGGTATACCAGAAGCTAAGAAAGTTATTGCTTTAGTTAGATGTTAGGGTGATATACCAAAAGCTAAGACAGATATTGCTTTAGTTAGATGTTAGGATGGTATACCAGAAGCCAAGACAGTTATTGCTTTAGTTAGATGTTAGGGTGATATACCAAAAGCTAAGACAGATATTGCTTTAGTTAGATGTTAGGATGGTATACCAGAAGCCAAGACAGTTATTGCTTTAGTTAGATGTTAGGGTGATATACCAAAAGCTAAGACAGATATTGCTTTAGTTAGATGTTAGGATGGTATACCAGAAGCCAAGACAGTTATTGCTTTAGTTAGATGTTAGGGTGATATACCAAAAGCTAAGACAGATATTG
>NW_013679624.1:0-4755 GCF_000517525.1 Limulus polyphemus
ATAACTTGATTTTTAAAGATATAAAAGTGAAGACTTCTTGGTTAAACTGATAACTTGATTTTTAAAGATATAAAAGTGAAGACTTGGTTAAACTGATAACTTGATTTTTAAAGATATAAAAGTGAAGACTTGGTTAAACTGATAACTTGATCTTTAAAGATATAAAAGTGAAGACTTGGTTAACTGATAACTTGATTTTTAAAGATATAAAAGTGAAGACTTCTTGCTTAAACTGATAACTTGATTTTTAAAGATATAAAAGTGAAGACTTGGTTAAACTGATAACTTGATCTTTAAAGATATAAAAGTGAAGACTTGGTTAAACTGATAACTTGATTTTTAAAGATATAAAAGTGAAGACTTGGTTAAACTGATAACTTGATTTTTAAAGATATAATAGTGAAGACTTGGTAAACTGATAACTTGATTTTTAAAGATATAAAAGTGAAGACTTCTTGTTTAAACCGATAACTTGACTTTTAAAGATATAAAAGTGAAGACTTCATGGTTAAACCGATAACTTGACTGGTAATTTGGTTTTAACAACACAAATTCAAAGACTACTGTACTAAACTAATATTGTTATTTGCAAAGGTTTAGGTTCAAACATTGTTTTGATAAAATCATAAACCGGATTTTCATGACCTTAATTCGAACACTACTTTTATCAAACGATAATCTATTCTAATAAATGATAAAAAAAACAATAATAATAGTGTGATAAATTTGTAATACGGTTTTATTATCATGAAAGTGGGTACATACATACATACACAATCCTTCAAAAAAAATCTTTGAATAACTTAGATACAACGTTATACGCATCTAAGCCTTATCTGACTTAGAGACCCAGGAGCGAACAGTATCCTATTACACTTATACATTGGTTTATTGATTAAACTGGAAATGTAGTTTAATAATTCAAGTGTGAACTCTACTAAACCGGTAATTTGGTTTAATAATTCAAGTGTGAACTCTACTAAACCGGTAATTTGGTTTAATAATTCATGTGTGAATAATACTATAGTTGTGAGATAGCAAATTTTATTGTTTTATATTTGTGTTTGTCGTTCATTTATTATTTTCTTCTATCGTTTACTTTATCTATAGATTTTCAGTTGTAATAAAACGCTAACCCACCTTCTACATAGTCATTGGTCCCCCGCTGGGACAGCGGTAAGTCTACGGATTTACAACGTTAAAATCATGGGTTCGATTCCCTTCGATGGACACAGCAGATAGTCCGATGTGCCTTTGCTATAAGAAAAATACACACACAACACATATAATTATTTGTATTTTGAGTAAATATGTGTGTATGATGAAACTGACACCAGCTTTCCTAGCGGTGACGTACACATACTATTAATGTAGCAGAAGAGTATGTAAATTTATGATCACATGAGGATGTACTCTCGTGACCTACTCTGTGAATAAATACGCTGCCAGAAGCTTCATTGAGAGAGTTAATTAGTTCTGTTTATCACTCGATATTGAAAGGTATTTTTGGCATATTGTATTTTCTGGTTTATTTTTTTGGAACTAGGTTTTTTCCTGATTCGATTGTTATTGATTTATTAATATTTATGATAAACTGTTATTAATATTGGTGGAATATTCAGGCCAGGTACTCATTTATTAACTTTGTTTTTGTAATTGTTGAATTTATTCTAAGTGTTGTTATAGTTAAATAAACTGATTCTTTGTTGTTGAACCCTGATTGTAACGGCGTATTTATTGTAGACTGTTACATACTAAACCAGTAAAGTAGTTTAATAGCTCAGAAGCGAAAAATACTCTGCTAAACAAGTACTTAGTGTTAATGACTGAAACATGTGGTAATTGATACTCCAGACTTTTAAGTGTGAACAATAGTCCACTTAAGAGAGTTTTGAAAGATTAATTACAACTGCTAATTTAGTATAACGGCAGAATTATTAATGTTACTCTTCTGAACGGATTATGTGGTTTAATGAGCCAAGTGCCCTAAGTGTTAATATATCTTGGCTATAGCTGTATAATCTTGTATAAAATCTAAATTGTATTTAATATTTAACACCCAAGATCGAAACGTTCGTTTTAACTCTAGCAACCCTGCACACCTTTACTCTAAACTCTCCTTCTCTTTGTGATAATCTTGTATAAAATCTAAATTGTATTTAATATTTAACACCCAAGATCGAAACGTTCGTTTTAACTCTAGCAACCCTGCGCACCTTTACTTAAACACTCCTTCTTATTGTGATAATCTTGTATAAAATCTAAATTGTATTTAATATTTAACACCCAAGATCGAAACGTTCGTTTTAACTCTAGCAACCCTGCGCACCTTTACTTTTAAACACTCCTTCTCTTTGTGATAATCTTGTATGTTTATTTTTTCCAACAGGTTTTCGAGGTAGACAGTTTCGGACTGAATGTAAAGAAAACAATTTACGAAATAAGATAAGGCAATAGATAAACTCTTTTATGGTTATTGTCGGCATGTTTCTATTACTGATTGGTCGTTCATACAAGAATAGTGCAACCCTGCGTCGTTATCGTATTTTTGCCCACAGCGGTCTTGTGCATTAGAGCTTAAAGGCCCCATCTTAACATGGGGAGTTTTAATTATTGAAGAGCGTGATAACACTCTCCTGTAATAAATACAGACTACAATGACAAATGTTAACGAGCCCCCCACCCCCCATTAATATCGTCCGGAATCTCGGGTGAAAAAAATAAATTTTTATTTTGTGCTTGTTTGTTTGTTTTTGAATTCCGCGCAAAGCTACACGAGGGCTATCTGCGCTATCCGTCCCTAATTTAGCAGTGTAAGACTAGAGGGAAGGCAGCTAGTCATCACCACCCACCGCCAACTCTTGGGCTACTCTTTTACCAACGAATTTATTTAGTGCAGCTATAATGAAAATATTTATTTGAAGATTTTCCAAGAGCTTTTTAAATGAATTTAGTTTAGTAGATTAAACACGTATTAGTTAGACACAATATAATTCAGATTTTTCATTGATTCTTTAAACAAACTAAGCATTTTTCACAAGTTTTTCATGAGTATTTGTAATGTAACTGTGGTACTTTTTAACTGGCAAGTGGTACTTTTAGTTTTTAACTGGCAAGTGGTACTTTTAGTTTTTAACTGGCAAGTGGTACTTTTAGTTTTTAACTGGCAAGTGGTACTTTCAGTTTTTAACTGGCAAGTGGAACTTTTAGTTTTTAACTGGCAAGACCTACTTTCAGTTTTTAACTGGCAAGTGGTACTTTCAGTTTTTAACTGGCAAGTGGTACTTTTAGTTTTTAACTGGCAAGTGGTACTTTCAGTTTTTAATTGGCAAGTGGTACTTTTAGTTTTTAGACTGGCAAGTGGTACTTTTAGTTTTTAACTGGCAAGTGGTACTTTCAGTTTTTAACTGGCAAGCGTTCAGTAAAAAGTACTTTTCCATGAAAAGTTTGATGAACGCTACAGAAAAGTTGAACAGAAAGCACAGTGTCGTCACATTAAGGATTTATTTCCCTGATTTTCATAGACATATGAACGTTATTCAGCCATTTAGTGTAGATAAGCTTTACAAAACTACTCAGCTTATTTCTGTTTGCCAGGTTCCTACTTTGTTAAGCCTAAGAACGTTTTTATAGTCTAAACGAAACGGGTCTAAGTATAGAATTTTACTGAATATCACCCTTATTTGGTTATTTGATTGCTACGTTTTTATAGTCTAAACGAAACGGGTCCAAGTATAGAATTTTACTGAATATCACCCTTATTTGGTTATTTGATTGCTACGTTTTTATAGTCTAAACGAAACGGGTCTGAGTACAGAATTTTACTGAATATCACCCTTACTTGGTTATTTGACTGCTGTTATTCACAACCTTCTTATCAAAAAGGTTAAAGAAGCGTAAGAATGAAAATGGTGATTTATGTGTGTGTTTATTTTAGAGTAAAGCCGCATTAGGCTAGCTACTGTATCTACCGCGGGGAATTAAACTCCGGGTTGTAGCGTTCTAAGTCCGTAGACTTACAACTGTTCCACATGATTTGAGAAAAAGAGTATGTTTATGTTTATGGATAAAATCGTACAGTGTTTATGTAATAAAATACTTATAAACCTTGTAACATTAAACAATACTATGATATAAATGTTGTGGGTTGGATATGGTCTAATTGTTAGAATGCTGGGATCTGTGACATAGCATGCTAAGCTCACTTCAGTTCATACCTCATTTATTTAAAATCTTCACTGTTTGTACTTTTCGTTTTCCAAAACATTCGTTATTATTTGGTTAGTTTCTTTCACTAGTTACTCACACTACAAAACATGATTACAGAATATACATTTTACTGTCTACACACTAACATCAAAACATGATTACAGACATCACAAAGTTGTAATAATAGTGTATAAAGTTAGTGTGTAGACAGTAAAATGTATATTCTGTACTTGGGAATACAAAACAAAGTTGTAATAATAGATATCTGTAATCATGTTTTGATGTTAGTGTGTAGACAGTAAAATGTATATTCTGTACTTGGGTGTAAACACAAAGTTGTAATAATAGATGTCTGTAATCATGCTTTGATGTTAGTGTGTAGACAGTAAAATGTATATTCTGTACTTGGGTGTAAACACAAAGTTGTAATAATAGATGTCTGTAATCATGTTTTGATGTTAGTGTGTAGACAGTAAAATGTATATTCTGTACTTGGGTGTAAACACAAAGTTGTAATAATAGATGTCTGTAATCATGTTTTGATGT
>NW_013679624.1:5240-7265 GCF_000517525.1 Limulus polyphemus
ATTACAGACATCTATTATTACAACTTTGTGTTTACACCCAAGTAGAGAATATACATTTTACTGTCTACACACTAACATCAAAGCATGATTACAGACATCTATTATTACAACTTTGTGTTTACACCCAAGTACAGAATATACATTTTACTGTCTACACACTAACATCAAAGCATGATTACAGACATCTATTATTACAACTTTGTGTTTACACCCAAGTACAGAATATACATTTTACTGTCTACACACTAACATCAAAGCATGATTACAGACATCTATTATTACAACTTTGTGTTTACACACAAGTACAGAATATACATTTTACTGTCTACACATTAACATCAAAGCATGATTGCAGACATCAATTATTACAACTTCGTATTTACAAATAACCGTGGAAGGAAAAGAAATTGTAAAACGATTTCAACCAATCAAGAAGAAGATTCTTCGAACGTAAATGATGGCCACATATTTAAAAATATTTTAAGTTTTATTTGATGTGGCTGATCCTTTAATTATATGTTTCGGGTTAATCAAAATAAAAGGCAACAGCAGTCTCTGCTTAGAAACAGAACCAATGTTTAATGTTCACATATTGTCAGTTTTCATAGGACTGTAGCAATTAACTATATACATTTCTCAACCTTTGAGACCTTATGTACATTAGCGCTCTGTTAAATGAGCTACATGTTTAGTCCGTTGTGCTTTCTACTAAGGCCCTCTTTACCTCTCCAAACTTCTATAGAACGGTACTATCATCAATATTGATTTTACGGTATACTGAGTCTTGATTTGTTTGTTTGTAGTTAAGCACAAAGCTACACAGTGGGCTGTCTGTGCTCTGCCCACCACGGTATCGAAACCCGGTTTCTAGCGTTGTAAGACCATAACTGAGTCTTGAAAAACAAGTTTGTTTTTGTAGTTTTCTAGAAGGAAGGTGTTTAGTATTTTAATATTTGTTAAAATATGTTGATAACAAAACTATAGATTATCTATGTCAGTGTGAGTTTTTTTTTAGCTTGGTGATAAATTTTCATTGCTTTTTTTACAAGATATTAATGATTGTATTTGCGATATATTGAAATATGTTCTTGTTTTAGGTATTTGATCATCATGTTACTCACCATTCTGTTTACTTGGACATTTGCAGTTTATTGCAGAGGATCAGGTAAGTGTAAAAGGTCTAAATGCCCAAAATTGTACTCGTGATTTATGTTAAATCAGATAAACGTTCTAATTCACATACGATTCCAAAAGAATCTCGATATACATCATACTAAATGTCCTCTGATAACGTTTTAAACAGGCAAATAAATTACGAGATATTTTCTTTAATGATGTTTTATCTTTAGATTAAGGTCTATTGTAATAATTATTTTCCCTGTAGCGTTAACAATGCACTTCCAAATCTTAATCTTAATCCTGTCTTAACTGTAATTCAACAGCAATGGTTGTGTAAGTTAGTAAATCATAAAAAAGGATTAAGTTTTTTAAATTTGAAATGTTTGTGTTTAAAAAGAATGCGTGTCAAATCATTGTGATTTTTTATTTTATAAAATAGAAACATTTCACTTAAGTGTGTACTTAAGGAATATGTACAAACGTATGTCTAATCATGACGTGTCAAAACAATATCGTATAAATAGTCATACCACGATAAAGATACGTACTTGAGGACGTGTCAAACTAATAATGTATAGATAGTCATATCACGATAAAGATACGTACTTGAGAACGTGTCAAACTAATAATGTATAGATAGTCACACCACGATAAAGATACGTACTTGAGAACGTGTCAAACCAATAATGTATAAATAGACATACCACGATAAAGATACGTACTTGAGGACGTGTCAAACTAATAATGTATAAATAGTCATACCACGATAAAGATAAGTACTTGAGGACGTGTCAAACTAATAATGTATAAATAGTCATACCACGATAAAGATAAGTACTTGAGGACGTGTCAAACTAATAATGTATAAATAGTCATACCACGATAAAGATACGTACTTGAGAACGT
>NW_013679625.1:0-5065 GCF_000517525.1 Limulus polyphemus
TTTATTTAACCTAACACACACAGAGACACTGCTTTATATTTATTTAACCTAACACACACAGAGACACTGCTTTATAGTAATTTAACCTAACACACACAGAGACACTGCTTTTATATTTATTTAACCTGTTCTGAAATCAACACTTATTAATTGAGGCAAAATCATTCTGAAAACAACACTTATTAATTGAGACAAAATCACTCTGAAAACAACACTTATTAATTGAGGCAAAATCATTCTGAAAACAACACCTATTATAAAAGATCACTCGGAAAACGTTTACTCTATAGGTTAAGTAAATATGGAAAAAATATTTACTTTAAACATCTGGTCAGTTAGAAATTGATTTAATTACAAAGGTTAAATAACTATAAAGCAGTGTCTGTGTGTGTGTGTTAGGTTGAATAACTATAAAGCGGTGTCTCTGTATGTATTAGGTTAAATAAATGTAAAAGCAGTGTCTCTGTGTGTTAGGTTAAATAACTATAGAGCAGTGTCTCTGTGTGTGTTAGGTTAAATAAATATAAAGCAGTGTCTCTGTGTGTGTTAGGTTGAATAACTATAAAGCAGTGTCTCTGTGTGTGTAGATTTTGCCTCAATTAATAAGTGTTGATTTCAGAACGATTTTCACTTATTAATTGATGTAAAATCATTCTGAAAACAACACTTATTAATTGAGGCAAAATCATTCTGAAATCAACACTTATAAATTGAGGTAAAATCATTCTGAAAACAACACTTATTAATTGAGGTAAAATCATTCTGAATACAACACTTATTAATTGAGACACTACTTGAGGTAAAATCGTTCTGAAATCAACACTTATTAACTGAGGCAAAATCATTCTGAAATCATCACTTATTAATTGAGGTAAAATCATTCTGAAAACAACACTTATTAATTGAGGCAAAACCATTCTGAAAACAACACTTATTAATTGAGGTAAAATCGTTCTGAAATCAACACTTATTAATTGAGGCAAAATTATTCTGAAAACAACACTTATTAATTGAGGTAAAATCGTTCTGAAATCAACACTTATTAATTGAGGTAAAATCATTCTGAAAACAACACTTATTAACTGAGGCAAAATCATTCTGAAATCAGCACTTATTAATTGAGGTAATATCATTCTGAAAACAACACTTATTAATTGAGGCAAAACCATTCTGAAAACAACACTTATTAATTGAGGCAAAATCATTCTGAAATCGAAAGTGTTGTTTTCAGAATGATTTTGCCTCAATTAATAAGTGTTGATTTCAGAACGATTTTACCTCAATTAATAAGTGTTGTTTTCAGAATGATTTCAACTCAATTAATAACTGTTGATTTCAGAACAATTTTACTTTTATAGAAGTGTCGTTTTTATAGTAATTTTACAATATGTTAATAGATATTTTTAAATGTGAATTTATCTCTATAATAATATTTTCAGTTGTTTTCAGAATCATCCACTAGCTTTCATAATTGAGGATATGTACATTTAATTTTTACTAAGCCTTTCTTTTATAATTCTTACCAAGCAATTTCTTTTTGTCTACTGTTCATATTTATAACTCGCGTAAATGATGTCACGGTGGTCAGTTAGGGCATTTGACTCACAATCTGTGGGTCACAAGTTCAAATTCTTTCAGCCGTGGGAACGTTATAACGTGATGACCAATCCTACTTTTCGTTGGTAAAAGTGTTGCCCAAGAGTTAGTAGTATTGACTAGCTGCCTTCTCTCTAATATATCACTTCAAAATTAGGAACATCTAGCGCAAATAGCTTTCGAGTATAGCTTTGTGTGAAATTGAATAAACACATATTGCTAAAAATATTTGTAGTTGTTGTTATATTACTGTTATATAGGTTAAAGGAAGATATTTTTGATATAAAAATATTACTTTGTTTGACTATAAAAAGTTTCTGTATACAATACAAGTATTTCTTTAAAAGCAGGTATTTTCAAACTGCGGTTGTGGAAGTTTCGAAGATGCAAGAAATCTGTTAAGTTTCTTTGTTTGTTTCTGATATTCTGGCAAAACTACACAGAGGCTACCTGAGCTAACCGTCTGTAATTTTTAGGCGATAGTCTAAAGCGAGGGTAGCTAATCAACTCTTGGGCTGCTCCAGTCGAATAAATGTGGAGGGTGGCATCCAAATGGGATTTTCTGAGAAATATTTCTAGTCAGCCCGGATTAACACATAGACGCACATTATGAAGTATTGTAGGGCCCTCAGATGAATTATGGGACCGATGCGAGATGAACCTTCTTTGTTCTCCCCTTTTGTGGGATGAGACTTCTGGTGGAATTCAATAGTCATCCTTATAACCTAGCCACACTCCCAAAGTGTGGTGATCAATTTTGCGGTAACGTGATGCCAAACATGGCAGAGCGCGTTTTCTTTTTGTTTGTTTTTTTACGGTAACGGGTTGCGAACCACGAATCCACACAGTATAATATCTCACTTTCACTTCGTCAAACTGGTATAATAAAGCTTACAGAACGATGAATAAAATAAAAAGCTTTTAACGTAGACTATTTTGAAAAGTTTCCAACACGTTTGATGGTCTTCGTTGGCCATATTCTGATTGGAAAGTCCACAGGATATAAAAATCCCATTTTTATATCCTTCTTCTGAGCATCTCTTATATCATCTTGATTAGCAGTTGTGTTATGTAATTACATTTGTTGTTCTATTGAATTCTCGCGGGATTCCCAGTTTGTCCCTGAAGAAGAAAAGTCTACCTTTCGAAAGCGCTCGGGTTATAGGGTTTTTATCATTTTGTATCAAGACTTCTTGAACCTACGTGTATTTCTGACATCATGAATACAATAATTCTTATTAATATGTAAATATATTTAATCTACTGCCATCTGTTGATTGAGTTAGAAAATTAGTAATTGTTTAAAAGGTGTACAGCTATTATATTTATACATAAGTTCTAGAATGTACAGTTTTGTTACATGTCTATGCACTTACATGAGTAAAGATACTTTCCAGAAACAGTAGTGGTTAGAAAAGTACAGTATCACAAATCCTGAAACAACGACGGAAGAAAACACCACAACTAAAGAGTACTTTTGAACCACATTTGTTGTGTTAGAATTGTCTATTCATCAAGATAAAACCCTGCAAATTTCGATGAACCGAGTCAAGTATGCAAACGTTAATGATTCGATGAACACACTCCGAGTCAAGTATGCAAACGTTAATGATTTCATTACTTTGTTCAAAATCGTACTGTAACTGCCTTATTTTTTCAGCTCTATTACAGCACTTATAAGACATGCTACACTCGTTTGTATCAAACATCTATCTGTTAGACACGGGGAACTTTCTAGGAATATAGTTATAATATACATTTAGCATTTTATTTGAGTGAAAAGGTAACAAAACCTTACAGTTTCTTGTCTGACATCATAGGCACGTGCATCAGTTTTAGTGTAAAGTATTGAAATAAGTTGACAACATGTATTTAACAACGTCGATCCTGAACGTAACGTGTAAAAAGGTGGCCAAGTTACAAAAACACATGTAAGAATAGATATACATCAAAGTTGTTTTATCAATATTGAAATGCCGAGTTAGGTTTGGGATGTCTAAATGAGTCTCGTGTTATTTTGAATGCGATGTAAGAGTGTACACGTGTATATATTGGTCTTTTGTAGTATCGGAAATACTTATGGAAAGGTACACACAGAGTAATTAAATAGTCAATGTATTTCAGTAAAATACATTATTATAGAAAATACAAAACTAAAGCGAGTACAGTAGTATTTTGTATTTTCGTCATTATTTTTGTGCTACCATAAGTTTACCAATGTATGATTATAAAATATTGTTCAAATGTATCATTCTCCACAATTCAACCAAGTTTTTTTTATTGTCGTTTCTTCTTTTCATGTTAGTGTTAATATGTGTCTTACTATTTTTGTAGATAACATTTACCCACAACTGGGTCACTGGCTAGATCTCTACTGGATTGTTGTATATCAGGTAAAGACCATATCCGGTGTTTCTTAACATCACTTTTGATGAACTCTCTAATATTATCGCTTCTAGAAATGGAGTGTGCTTCATACCACCCAGTCACTACCAAGATCAGGCTGCCCTTCCAAACTAAGCAGCCGGGCAAGCAGGAAACTGGTTAGGGATATCACTGTGAAGCCAACAGTGACTTTGAAAGGTTTACAAAGTTCTACTTGTGAGACGGGAGTAAGTATTCATACATCGACAATATCCTGGTCCCTGTACAAAGCTGGCCTATACGAGTGAGTAGCAAGTAAGAAGTCATTACTGAAAAAAAAAATCATTTTAAATGACACTGGAGATCTGTGGCAGAAGATTTTGCAGTCACACAAGACAAAATTGAGATTTTTGATATAAATTCAAAGCGTTATGTCTGGTGCAAGCCCAACACAGCAAATCATCCAGTCAATTTCGTCCGAACTGTCAAGCATGGTACAGGTTTTTCTTGAAATGGTAATACTTTTTTTTATGAAAAATGGTTTTATGTGTTAAAGTGTTGTCATCGGAAAGAGCAGCTGCTTCCTGTAGAGTTTCAACTTTCTTTTCATCCAAGTAAGTTTTGAGGTCGTCATGTGCACAGCGTTTAAATTCCTCAATTAGGCAAAATTGTCAAAACTATCGCCAATATGCATCGAATTACACCATCGATCAAAATAAACCTCTTTTTTTTGTTGGTAAATTCCATATGAGTTTGATATCTTGTTTGCAATAACCTCTAAACTTTGGGCGATAAACCTCTGGTACTAACTCGTATGCTTTGAGAATAGCTGCTTTCACCTTAACAAAATTCATACAATCTTCTAAAGAGAGAGCGGTATAAGCTTCTTGTGCTTTAACAGTTAATACACTTCGTAATAATAATGACCATTTATGGGTGGGCCATTCCATGGGTTTGGCAACCTTCTCAAAATGGTGTGCGAACTGACCCTGACAAGGTTAAAGCAGTGAATGATTGGCCAACAATGTGGGAGAGTTAAGAATTTTCTGGGACTCTGTACTTATTACCGGAAGTTTGTGAAGGACTTTGCAACTATAGCTGCTCC
>NW_013679625.1:6045-7760 GCF_000517525.1 Limulus polyphemus
GTATATAACTCAGTACTTGCAGGGGTAGTTGTAAGTCTTTAATGTTTTATTTTATTTGACCTGGTAATGGCAGGGGATTTTGTAAGTCTTTAATGTATTTTTGTATCTAGCCTTGTACTGGTAGGGGTTGTTGTAAGTCTTTAATGTGTTGTTGTAACAAACCTGGTACTTGCAAGGGTTGTTGTAAATCTTTAATATGTTGTTGAATCTAATCTTGTACTGGTAGGGGTTGTTGTAAATCTTTAATGTGTTGTTGAATCTAATCTTGAACTGATAGGGGTTGTTGTGAGTCTTTATTGTGTTGTTGTAACTAGCCTGGTACTTGCAAGGGTTGTTGTAAGTCTATAATGTGTTGTTGAATCTAATCTTGTACTGGTAGGGGTTTTTGTAAGTCTTTAATGTGTTGTGGTAACCAACCCGTTACTGGCAGGCGTTGTTCGTAAGTTCTTAATATCTTATTGTATTTAACATAGAATTGGCAAGGGTTGTTGTAAGTCTTTAATGAGTTGTTGTATCTAACATAGTACCTGCAGGGGTTGTTGTAAGTCGTTAATGTATTGTTATATCTAACATAGTACTTGCAGGGGTTGTTGTAAGTCTTTAATGTGTTGTTGAATCTAATCTTGTACTGATAGGCGTTGTTGTAAGTCTTTAATGTGTTACTGAATGTAATCTTGTACTGATAGGGGTTGTTGTAAGTCTTTAATATTTTGTTGCATCTAACCTGGTAATGGCAGGGGTTATTGTAAGTCTTTAATGTGTTTTTCTATCTAACCTGGAACTTGCAAGGGTTTGTATAAGTCTTTAAACTCTTGTTGTATCTTACTTGGTACTGGCAGGGGTTGATTTAAGTCTTTAATGTGTTGTTTTATCTAACGTAGTACGTGTAGGGGTTGTTGTAAGTCTTTAATGTATTTTTGTGACTAACCTTGTACTGGTAGGGATTGTTGTACGTCTTTAATGTGTTGTTGTAAGTAATCTGGTACTTGCAAGGTTTGTTGTAAGTTTTTAATGTGTTGTTGAATCTAATCTTGTACTGATTGGGGTTGTTGTAAGTCTTTAATATGTTGTTGTAACTAACCTGTTACTTGCAAGGGTTTAATAATCTAACCGGGTGGTGGCGGGGGTTGTTGTAAGTTTTTAATTTTTGTTGTATGTAACCTTGTACTTGTAAGGGTTGTTGTAAGTCTTTAATCTCTTGTTGTATCTAACCTAGTACTCGCAGGGATTATTGAGAGTCTTTAATGTGTTGTTGTATCTAATCTGTTACTTGTAAGGGTTGTTGTAAGTCTTTAAAGAGTTGTTGTATCTAACGTGTTACTGGCAGGGGTTGTTCGTAAGTTTTTAATATCTTGTTGTATTTGACATGGAATTGGCAAGGATTGTTGTAACTCTTTAACGTGTTGTTGTATCTAACATGGAACTGACAGGGGTTGTTGTAAGTCTTTAATCTCTTGCTGTATTTAACCTAGTACTTGCAGGGGTTTGTTGAGAGTCTTTTATGTGTCACCAAAGTATGGTATATTAAGCCCCTATTATACATCCTAGGGTTAAGGTAGACATAAATCTGCATCTGATATAGGGGTTATGTTCCAGCAGTTACTTCCCAAAATAGTTTGATAGGGTATAAAGTTAACCTCATGGTGCTTGATATCTGAAGATGTCTGAAAGAAGTAAACAACACGAAATACTAGTTGTATTTTAACATGTATTAG
>NW_013679626.1:0-2695 GCF_000517525.1 Limulus polyphemus
GTTTCACTCTACACCTATTGTAACATAATATCAATGATAAGTTTCACTCTACACCTATTGCAACCTAATATCAAAGATAAGTTTCACTCTACACCTACTGCAACCTAATATCAAAGATAAGCTTCACTCTACACCTACTGTAACCTAATATCAAAGATAAGCTTCACTCTACACCTATTGCAACCTAATATCAAAGATAAGTTTCACTCTACACCTATTGTAACCTAATATCAAAGATAAGTTTCACTCTACACCTACTGCAACCTAATATCAAAGATAAGTTTCACTCTACACCTATTGCAACCTAATATCAAAGATAAGCTTCACTCTACACCTTAAAAGCAATTATTGTGTTTGGTCGATTATTTAGGTAGTATGTTCATGGTAAAACTGTGGTATAAATGTACGCCATCTATCTTACAAAAATAGCAATATTTTATTAAAAGGCTTTCAATAAAGACGAATAGACTCACCCTTCTAGCGGACGATCAATCTAACTATTCGTTGGCGGTGGGTGCTGCTGGCAGGCTGTCTTCTCTGTGAACCGTACTTCAAAATTAGGGACAAGAGCAGGGAGCCTAAGTTGTTTTACCATAAATATGCAAATAAACGTTTCAGTAAAGAAGAATAAAGTGACAACGTTTCAGAAGTCTTATGTCATCAGGTCCTTATTATTATTATTATTATTATCTTAAGATGGAAGATTTGAGAAACGTCGTCACTTTATCCATCTTCATTGAAAGACCGCGGATTGTAGCAAGATAGTTTGTTTTTAATTATGCACAAAGCTACACAAGGGCTATCTGTGCTCTGCCCACCACGTGTTTCGAAACCCGGTTTCTAGCGTTGTAAGTCCACAGACATACCGCTGTGCCACTGGGGGGCAGCAAGATAGTGGATTGTAGTTTTTGTTCAAACTGTAAAGAATGTTTATTGTTTTTACACCACTGTATTTCTGAGGGTTATAATAAATCTATTGTGTTATGATGTATAATATTAAAATCTTCAACTGTTTAACGGTAACACAGTTGAATCATCCACTAACCACCGCTAATTAAATGTCAGAATGAACATTACAACGAATTTATTTGAACAATTATAAAAGTCCCCTTTTAAAAACAAACAAAAACGCTGACGTGTGTTATAAAATTCGCTGGTTCTACACTGGTAGAAGAAAAATTAGTTCTGGTGAAATGGAATGCACGTGCGCAGTTTGACGAAAATTTTATGTTTGTGCGAAAAAAGAAAGTGTAAATTTTCAAAACAGCATTTTGAAACTAATGTAAATTTAAGTAGGCTTTTTTTTTGAGCCAAATAAACAACAGTCACAGGACTGAAATTTTAAGCTTTATCCAAGATCTGGCGCCTAGCGGAACGAATCCAATATACTTTTTAAAATGTACGATATATCTTGTGATCTCTCAGTTCTTTAGTTGGTTCAATACAAATATGAAGCGAAAGCATATAATAAATGTAAAAAATATGTGATTCAATCTATTTTTTCAGTAAGCCGAATTACTGAAGAAATTTAACAACATTCGTCACATTTCCAAAACACGTGAAGACGGCAAACTGGCAAAACTATGTACAGGGTGTCCCAAAATCAACATACCAAAAAAAAAAAAAAGTCGAATAACATTTGTATTATTTGAGATAAGAACAAAAGTCAAAACCAGAACTTTATCTTCTGAACTTTTCTAAGTTTTATTTAACTTCACTAATAAACGTCTACGTGTCTTCCGTCCTCAGTTATAATCAATATAATTCTGTGTTCGAACACATTTTCCAACACAGCTGTAGGGATGAATATGATAGAATGACGGATACGAAGTTTTATTCCTCGTGATCTCTTGGTTTGTTATTCTAGATTTTTTGTTTTTTAAAAAAATCCAAATATAAAAGTTCGAAGGATTAAAATTGGAGAAACTCTTCAGTTGTCACTTTACTCAAAAACAGAGTCAGTTCTGAAATCTGTAATAAAACACATTCATAAATAATAATAATAAATAATGTAAGTAATAACCAAAATAATTAACTTCAATAAAACTTAGAAGCCTTCAGAAGATATTTGGTTTTGAATTTTGTCGTTAAGTCAAATAATAAAAAAGTTATTTAATTTTCGTTTTTGGTATATTCAATTTGGGATATATAAATGTCAACCCCAAAATTTGCTAATCTCAGAGAGCTGTTTTACTGTTACGACAGCGGAAGTCACGCGACGCTGGAAGCATGCGCGCTGGATTTTCTAGAAGGATCATGACTGTTCCTGGCAACTCTAGTCTTTTCTAGGCGCCCTCTTTTTTGTATATAAACCTGGCAAATAAAGCGGACAAATAATAGTAGATAGTGAGATATAGAGAGAGATAATTGAGTCAAGCGAGCGGTAGTACCGTAAGTAAAGTGCGTGAATCATTATTAATTATAGCGTGAGTTTAAGTTAAAGTGACTGTGGAAATTCTGTGTATTCCAAAGTTGTATTGAGAAATAATAAACTGGTTTTATTTAGGAAAGGACTTGTATCGCTGAAGTTCCTCGGGAAGAATATATACCGGAAATTAAAAACTAGTAGATACATTACGTTGTGTTAGTGTAGCTGGGTAAATAAATTACGTTGTGTTAGTGTAGCTGAGTAAATAAATTACGTTGTGTTAGTGTAGCTGAGTAAATAAATTACGTTGTGTTAGTGTAGCTGAGT
>NW_013679626.1:3512-7594 GCF_000517525.1 Limulus polyphemus
AAATTACGTTGTGTTAGTGTAGCTGAGTAAATAAATCACGTTGTGTTAGTGTAGCTGAGTAAATAAATCACGTTGTGTTAGTGTAGCTGAGTAAATAAATCACGTTGTGTTAGTGTAGCTGAGTAAATACATTACGTTATGTTAATGTAGCTGAGTAAATAAATCACGTTGTGTTAGTGTTGCTGAGTAAATAAATCACGTTGTGTTAGTATAGCTGAGTAAATACATTACGTTATGTTAATGTAGCTGAGTAAATAATTTACGTTGTGTTAGTGTAGCTGGGTAAATAAATTACGTTGTGTTAGTGTAGCTGAGTGAATAAATTACATTGTGTTAGTGTAGCTGGGTAAATAAATTACGTTGTGTTAGTGTAGCTGAGTAAATAAATTACCTTGTGTTAGTGTAGCTGAGTGAATAAATTACATTGTGTTAGTGTAGCTGGGTAAATAAATTACGTTGTGTTAATGTAACTTTACCAGATGATGTCCGGCGACATGTTACTGTTAAAATATTTTAATGTTGTACAATGATTTTACGTAGTTAGTGTTAGATTAATCTAGAAACCATCATGATATTATTGTACAATGAGTTTACGTAGCTAGTTTTAATCCAGCAGCCATCTTGATATTATAAATAATGCTCAATCTGACCTGGAAAATCGCTTCTTCTCTTACAATCAAACATGTTAATGTCACAAGTAAAGATGTCGCTCTGAATCTGTACTAAAGTAAACCCAACAATTATTCTAACACTAACTCAATGAGTGAAATAATTGATTCACTAACTAACTGTGTAAAGAGTTAACTTACACGAATATACTTTATTAAGGTTAAATTTGAAGTTAATATCAAGATGGCTTCTAGATTAATCTAACACTAACTACGTAAAATTATTGTACAATAATATCATGATGGCTTCTAGATTAATCTAACACTAAATACGTAAAATCATTGTACAATAATATCATGATGGTTTCTAGATTAATCTAACACTAAATACGTAAAATCATTGTACAATAATATCGTGATGGTTTCTAGATTAATCTAACACTAACTACGTAAAATCATTGCACAATAATATCATGACGGCTTCTAGATTAATCTAACACTAACTACATAAAATCATTGTACAATAATATCATGATGGTTTCTAGATTAATCTAACACTAACTACGTAAAATCATTGTACAATAATATCATGTTGGCTTCTAGATTAATCTAACACTAACTACGTAAAATCATTGTACAATAATATCATGATGGTTTCTAGATTAATCTAACACTAGGTACGTAAAATCATTGTACAATAATATCATGATGGCTTCTAAATTAATCTAACACTAACTACGTAAAATCATTGCACAATAATATCATGACGGCTTCTAGATTAATCTAACACTAGCTACGTAAAATTATTGTACAATAATATCAAGATGGCTTCTAGATTAATCTAACACTAACTACGTAAAATCATTGTACAATAATATCAAGATGGCTTCTAGATTAATCTAACACTAACTACGTAAAATCATTGTACAATAATATCAAGATGGCTTCTAGATTAATCTAACACTAACTACGTAAAATCATTGTACAAACTGGGGGTACGAGGTGAGCAAATGGACAAACAGAAATCAAAGAAAAGAAACAAATGACATATAAAGTTATAATAAAAGAGCTATTTACTCAATGGTAAGAGCGAATATCGAGGGTTAACATTAGCTTTACAGTTCAAAGCTAAAGAAGCACATAAAACGCACGCGCTTCATGAACGTTGAACGTGACTTGACCATAAGCCAACTTACTGCAGTGGAACGCTGGTTGAACGAACATCAAGAACGAGCGTTCTGCTACATAAAACAGGAGATAAAACTAGGAAAAGCACGCTAGGTTTAATTAACACGTGCGTTACACACCACGAGATAGATAATACAGTGTGGTTTATAAAGGGCCACAGGTGTGATATAAGATACTCGTGTTTTTTACAGGTCGAGAATGATGTAAGCCATCTACATAGATATATCTAGATTATAAGTATAAAAAAAAGTTGATATAAGTTTATTTAAAACATAGTTACCAAACCATCAAATTGCTTCCAGTTGAAATTTCACCATATTTATTTTACGCATTCACAAACATTCCAAAAACATTTACCTCAACCTAACCAGATCTGGGAATGTGAATGGGCGTGGCTCAGCTTTAGCGTGCTCAGGCTGTAAGTCATAAAATTCGTGCATGGTTCCTGGTACCGCCAAAACGCGTTCCGTGTTTTGAGACCGTATGTATTGTATAAGTGAGGAACAAATCCTTGTATTCGGTCAGACAAGACTAGCCTAAAAGTTGGCGGTGGTTGGTGTTCCCTGTTGTCTATCGTTTAAAAGTTAGGGGCGAAGAACTGGTGACGATTGCTGTTGACTGGCTGCCTTTTTTTCTTAGTCTATCAGCTCAAAACTATGACACAAACTCAAGAATCAAACTACCAATATTCTGGTGACCCAGTGCCATTTCGTTTACAATAAGTTTGTCTGATATTCCAAACTCATTTACTCGACAAACACTGATCTAACATTTATAATCTTTGCTTTACCCTCGCTGATCCCAGGTGGGACAGGGGTAAGTTTACGGTAAAATAGGGGGTTCGGTTCCCTGCGGTTGGCAGAGCAGATAGCCCAATGTGGTTTTGCTCTAATAATTTTTTTCTGGCACAGTGGTTGTGAATTGTTTTGCAAACCCCGTATATGAACTTAATTAATTTATGCATGTAGAATACCACCCACTGTGAGCTCAAAATAAATTTGTACACATTACCAGCTAAATGTGGTGTATTTATAGGCATACTTTTAAAAGCTTTAAACCATTCGTAGATCAACTGTAAGTTACCAGACAGATAATTTAGCGTTGCTATAGAACATACTTGTTACTTCAGTCAAACGTGACTGTTATTGTTAGATATTCAATTTGATTTTCAAGTTACTTCAGTAGAACATTAGTGAATTTCATAGATACAGAGGCTGACTGCGTTGTATTAAGATGATTTTTGGAGTCTCACCAGGTCATTACAGTCCATGTCGCCACGTCCAGTCATGCTCTGTCTAGTGACTATGCATCTTGGCGGTTCCCCGGTAGAACAGCGATAAGTTTATGGACTTAATACATAAAATCCAGGGTTCGATTCCTCGCGGTGGACACAGCAATTAGCCCTAGGTGTCATTGCTCTAAAACAAACAATGCAACTTGACAATAGCCCCGAAGCGCAGTTTTCACTGAAAAATTCTCAATCGTATGGCTTTTATGTCCCAAGCACACTCCTCCTCCCTGCTTGCTTTTCATAAGCCACCTAGTGTAGGAAGACGACGATTTTCCAATGTCCATTTGAACAGTCCAACTGCACAGAAACCCTTAATCAACTTGACCAATATGTGTTCATATGGAATAGCATGAATACCATTTAAATTCTCCAGTTGTTTGAGGTATGCGACGGTTGAACAATTATGTCATGGAAGCAGCTTGTGTCGCTTTTCCACATAAAGATCCTTCTTGATTATGTTCTATACTGTTACCAATGTCACACGAACATCCTTTCCCACTCACCTTTGTATCGTAGATTTTCACTTGTTACAAGACGCTGTCGTTTGCTTACCATTACTGAGATGTGACTTGTTGCAGGTTTCTTTCTCACTGTTTCTGGGTCCCCAAGTTGATCCATACTTCTTTGTTTTTCAATGTCATTAAGTATATGGGACTTCCCCATCTTGAAAAATTTAAATTCTCGATTTGAAACATACTTATGATCCGCGTATATGAATATTATGCGTTGGAAAGAACTGTTACAGACCCTTCCCAGAAGGAACCAGTTTTAAAGAACTGTTACAGACCTTTCCCAAAAACTGATTCCTTCTGGGAAGGGTCTGTAACAGTTCTTTAAAACTGATTCCTTCTTCTGGGAAGGGTCTGTAACAGTTCTTTGGAATCAGTTTTAAAGAACTGTTACAGACCCTTCCCAGAAGGAACCAGTTTTAAATAGCTGTTACAGACCTTTTCCAGAAGGAATTAGTTTTAAAGAACTGTAACAGACCCTTCCCA
>NW_013679627.1:0-2288 GCF_000517525.1 Limulus polyphemus
TTAGGAATCTGTGATGTGGTAGAAGTCTACATACTTACTGTAGTTTCTAGTGTTAGGAATCTGTGATGTGGTAGAAGTCTACATACTTACACTAACTTCCAGAGGAATCTGTGATGTGGTAGAAGCCTGTGTTTTCAATGTAGGATATGGTTTGACTTCAACGTTCTTCATGACGTTTCTGGAAGGCCCTGAAATTGTTTGATAGGTTATTAGAAAATATGTATTGTACAGTTTAAAAACCTTGAATTAAACACACTGCTCTTGTGCGATTAAATATTTCAATATGATTATTCCAATGAATATTTCTATGACATTAAACATGATTATTAAAAAAAAATTCATCAAAGATATGTGGCTCCCCCCCTTACCACCTCAAACATCAACACAACTACTACCTACGATGTGATATCACAATGATGTACTATCACTTTATGTTACTGTAGTCAACTCTGCCTATCGAGATCTCACTATTCATTCGCTTTCATTTTGTCTTCCTCTGATGCCTTGCAGCATTGAGGAGAGACACAGTGAATGGTGTTTTGCTTGCTTGTTCACCTCCTGTGTCATCATGTTCCCAATGGTGACACCTTCAAGTCATCATCTGTTTGGTTGTTCTTTACCTTTCTAGTGAATGCTCTGTGTGGCAAAACAATTTTGATGTTGTCTAATTAGGTGTTTGACCTATTTGACTTGTTGCCACTTGATGTACGACAAGGCTGGTTTGGTTTTCATCTTCAATGTTATGCTCTTGTTACATATTTTGTCTCTAATAGTAATACCAACAATTTTTCTGAAGAATCTCATTTTGTTGTTGGTATCAAGGTGGTGTTGTAGAGAGTTCTTTTTTTTTCAGGAGATATCTCTGTTAATGAATTTATTAAACATTTTTACCCTTACCAAATATCTAAGAAAAGATCATATTTGAGGCCACTAGAATGTTAGAAATCACTAGGAACAGAAATGGCTTCCAAAGACTAGGGAAAAATTAAGGATAGCCTAACTAACCTATGCACAGTTGTGTTCTGAGTTGAGTGAAGAGCTATCGAGTAGAAACTTCAAATACAGTGGAAAACATAGAGACATTTGTTTGGAAAATTATATAAGCCAAAGCTACTGACAGAGAAATAGTAAAGTGTTTGATAACATGTTCCATAAAGGGAGTAGCTGGAATTACACTATGCTGTTTCTACTTCTGATGTTCTACAGTTCACTTAGGAATAAACCAGAAGGTGTTGAAAAAAGAAGTTTTTAATGGGAGTGAAAATCATAGAAATATTGTAAAATATTATATTTGTAATCAAATAGGCCAGTTTTTTTATGTATTTTCCCATTATAAGCCATGTATTTAAAAATGGAATGCAGAGATAACAGAGAGGGGTTGATGAGGGAGGCTTTGATTTTCCCTCAAGTAAAATTCCCTCTAACTTACATATCCACAACTAATATTGAACTTCTAAGTATAGCACTTAAAATTAATGACATAGAAATAGTGGACCAAATAGATACTGGGTCTGATTATTCTTCTATAAACTGCAACAAATAAAAAAAATAGCCTTCATTAGGTCCATTTGCTAACCTGGAATGAAGTAAAAATGAGTCTTGCTGATGGAATGACTATTTCTTAACCCTATGGACATTTAATGACTTTGGTAGCAAACGGTATTATACTGTTTAATGAAATAATGATGAATGATGGGCAGTGCTTCCATTTAAATGGCAATTAAAGTGAAAACTTAAGAGATATTATTGAAATACAACAATATTTTTAGTGATGTTGCTGAAACCATTAGTGAAAAATCAATATTTAGTAAATCACATCATTGTTTGTCCAATAAGGTAAGAGTACTTCATGAACAACTGGATGAAATGCTCCATTGTTTGTTCACTAAGTTAAGAGTACTTCATGAACAAGTGGATGAAATGCTCCATTGTTTGTCCATTAAGGTAAGAGTACTTCATGAACATGTAGATGAAATGCTCCCGTTGATCTATCTATACCAGCTCCTGATCAATCAATTGGTTCTGTTGATCTATCTATACACGCTCCTGATCAATCAATGGATCCTGTTGATCTATCTATACCAGTTCCTGATCAATTAATTAGTTCTGTTGATCTATCAAAACAAGCTCCTGATCAATCAATGGACCCTGTTTATCTATCTATAGCAATTCCTGATCAATTAATTGGTTCTGTTGATCTATCTATACCAGTTCCTGATCAATTAATTAGTTCTGTTGATCTATCAAAACAAGCTCCTGATCAATCAATGGACCCTGTTTATCTATCT
>NW_013679627.1:3088-7575 GCF_000517525.1 Limulus polyphemus
ATGAAGTAGAAGTAGTAGTACTTGAAAGTTAGATCTATACTCCGTGAAGTAGTAGTAGTAGTACTTGAAAGTTAGATCTATACTCCGTGAACTAGTATTAGTAGTACCGGACAGATTCCTATGTGTTTGCCACAGTGTCAATAATTACTCAGTTTAAAACATTTGACATAATTTTTCTATCATGTATAATTAGTTTTAGTTAACAAACCATTGTCTGAAACAAAATAAGTCAACAATGTTTTAGAAGAGGAAGGAACTAACAAAGGATATAATTTTTCCATTACTGATTTTACAAACAAAACATTAAGGAGAATATTTTATATTAAAAACAAGAATGTTCACTTACCTAGTACACTAAGAAAGACTGGCAGAAAAATCAGACTGTGAACAGTGCCGAAAGCAATAATTCCCAGGTACATACGGAAATAAAAAACTTGAAAAATCTGTGATTTAGCAAAAGCAAGGACTAACACCCCACAGTCAGTTAGTGTTATTCCAGATAAAATCTGTAATAAAAGAAAAACATCAACATTTTATTGACAGCATTCTGAGAATCATATTTATATATTAAAATTTGTTGTCCACAAATGATATGACTTCAAAGTTATTGGTATTATAACAGTTAATGCTCTACAATTATTATCTTGTTCATTTAAAAAAAAAATTTCTTTTTACAATAATCTAAAATTTGTTTTTGTACAATAAACTTTTAATGCTATGTATATTCTCAAAAATAAAAACAAGAACTATATACTTACTGAACTACCTATATCCTCTAGAGTGGTCCTACTTAAGTTTAGTACTTACTGAACTGCCTGTATCCTCTATAGTTGTCCTTCTTAAGTTTAGTACTTACTGAACTACCTATATCCTCTAGAGTGGTCCTTCTTAAGTTTAGTACTTACTGAACTGCCTATCTCCTCTAGAGTGGTCTTTCTTAAGTTTAGTACTTACTGAACTACCTATATCCTCTACAGTGGTCCTTCTTAAGTTTAGTACTTACTGAACTACCTATATCCTCTACAGTGGTCCTTCTTAAGTTTAGTACTTACTGAACTACTATATCCTCTACAGTGGTCCTTCTTAAGTTTAGTACTTATTGAACTACCTATATCCTCTACAGTGGTCCTTCTTAAGTCTAGTACTTACTGAACTACCTATATCCTCTAGAGTGGTCCTTCTTAAGTCTAGTACTTACTGAACTACCTATATCCTATACAGTGGTCCTTCTTAAGTTTAATACTTACTGAACTACCTATATCCTCTAGAGTGGTCCTACTTAAGTTTAGTACTTACTGAACTGCCTGTATCCTCTATAGTGGTCCTTCTTAAGTTTAGTACTTACTAAACTACCTATCTCCTCTAGAGTGGTCTTTCTTAAGTTTAGTACTTACTGAACTCCCTATATCCTCTACACAGGTCTTTCTCAAGTTTAATACTTACTGAACTACCTATATCCTCTAGAGTGGTCCTTCTTAATTTTAGTACTTACTGAACTACCTATATCCTCTAGAGTGGTTCTTCTTAAGTTTAATACTTACTGAACTACCTATATCCTCTAGTGTGGTCCTTCAAGTTTAGTACTTACTGAACTGCCTATCTCCTCTACAGAGGTCTTTCTCAAGTTTAATACTTACTGAACTATCTATATCGTCTAGAGTGGTCCTTCTTAATTTTAGTACTTACTGAACTACCTATATCCTCTAGAGTGGTCCCTCAAGTTTAGTACTTACTGAACTGCCTATCTCCTCTACAGAGGTCCATCTCAAGTTTAATACTTACTGAACTATCTATATCGTCTAGAGTGGTCCTTCTTAATTTTAGTACTTACTGAACTACCTATCTCCTCTAGAGCAGTTCTTGCTCTATCAACTTTTGTAATTTCTGTACTGATTGCAAACAGTCGTGTTAGATGAGAACAGAATTCAACTGAAATTCCAATACCCTGAAGGAAAAGACAGTTTTTAATACACATAGACTGTTTATACATGAAAAAGTAACACAGAAAGACATGTTGTTTATACAAAAAAAAAAGTTCTACAACAGTGTTTCATTCATAAAAAGACTAAAAAACTAATTATTTCAATATATTGATAAACTATTCAGTATGCATCTCCTTATAAAACTGAATCTTCATGCCATAATAGCTATGATTTTTACCAAATCAGGCTAATCTTGATAATATAAAAACACACAATTGTTCACTTTACTGAACTATCATAAATTTCATGGAGAACAAACTGTAAAATATTTAGACTTCACTTTTATGTTACCTTATTAAGGAGTAACATAGTTTTCATTGTTTACATTCAGGTATTTAAAATAAAAATGGATATTTGAGTCTTAGGTTTAGTGCAAGAATGTTAGAAATACATACTTATCACTGAAACTTACCACGACAAGGTTCACGAGAGAAACAGCATTCAGAGAGATGTTCCACCAGTACATCAACCCCATCATGTTTACAGTAATCATAAGGATTGTGAATACAGTGACGGCTGCTGAGAAGAAATTCAGTCCAAGGAGCAAGAAAGTGACAACAAAGATGGCAAAAAGGGACAAAGCCAAGCTTTTCAAAGTGTCCGTCCATATTGTTAGGTACTGTTCGTAGAAGACGTGTACAATGCTGGCAATATGTTAAGATTCATCGTGATTAATAAGCATGGCTACACATTATCCTTGTAACTAAGATTAATATCCCTTTAAAAAGTTACCAAACATTCACTTATCTCTCAAATTACAAAGAGAGAAATATAAGTTTACAAGGTGAGATACCTCCCCTTTGTCCAGGTTGTGAACTTAAAAAAATGTGTGGGTGGATGCTATGATAAATAACAGAAAAATTCTAACTTTCACACAACTTATTTATAACGTAAAATATTACTACATTATTCATTATCACCTCACCAAAAATTTTGCACAAACTTTAATAATGCAATATGTATATACTTAAGACTTGGTATACACTGTGTGATGGTGAGGGTGACTTTGTAGGAAGAGGTAGTGGCGGTAGGGGTGCTTTCCATTACCCGCTTTCAACACCCAACTCTTAATATCCTTCCTGTTTCATGTGCTTAATTAATTGAAGGTCACTGGCAGCAGAAGTGTCTTATGGGCCAAAGTAGGACGTGGGTATAACTCAAGCAATGGTTCTTCATATCAACTTTATGATGGCTGTTGGAGTAGAAACTTCAGCTGAGTTTTATGTATTATTGCAATAGTGGTAGTCATTTTTTCATTAGATTCCTAGCACACTCTTTGAGATTTATAAGATGTTTGTGTGCCTTCTCCCCACACTGTGTATATGTTGTGTTATAGAAAGAACATGACACCATTTATGAATGTAGTTAACGTTACCTTACCTCAAAGATAATAAATGCTCAATAATAGAAATAATGGGGGATGTAGGGTTGTGAACCCTCATTAACATGCCTTTTGTTCTAAACTATCATCCCACAAAGTTCAGTTGAGTTTGGCCCAGTGACTTAGGAGTAGTTAGATAACAGATAAACAGACAGGCACATAGCTTTTTTTTTGTGCTTTATACATATATAGATAGATAGATATATAGATAATATCTCAAAAGAGAAGTATTCAGATCTCTGGAGACTGCTGTTATTGTTAGCACGTTATTTGTTATTCTGCTAACAGAACTAAGCTCAGTATTACATAAGACCATAATTGATGTTCTGAGACAAAATGAATGAAGAATAAGTACCATGTAGTCAAGTTTAGAAAAATTCAATTATCAGAAATTTTAAAATATGATAAGAAAGAAAACTGGAAAGGCTGACACAAATGAAATAAGTATTAATTATATTTTTGTTATTCAAGTTTTATAATTCAAGCATTTGTGTAATTCTTGTTTAGATGATCCTTTGGCACATGACCAATACCATATTAAATGTAGATATTCAGGGTGTGTGTTAATCTTTAAAGAAAGCTGTCCAATGGTGCTGGTACTTGAATTAATTAAAATTTGTATTTGTACTCAAGATATGTCTGGGAATTAATGATGTTAGTCTGAGTCAGAATCTGACAAGTCCGAGTGCAAGGTGATGCTCGTGTGAAGAATGAAAATACTTTTGTCCATTGTTCACTTTGCATATTTCATTTGTATAACCCATATAACCTCTAAAATGCGCATATAATTTTTTTTGGCATCTCTTATGTTGTATCTGGTATTTAACTATTTTCTACTACAAGTTGTTACTAAATGTAGAGTTAAATTAACAGCTGATAACTTTGACATCAGACATATATAGTACCATATTGAATGGTACTCTATAAAAGGTTGTGGCTTGCACACTTTGACCCCCCATCCATTTACATAGGGTTAATTAGCTGACTGTATACTCAGGAATGGTTGAAGTAAATCACGTAGGGTTAATTAGCTGACTGTATACTCAGGATGGTTGAAGTAAATCACGTAGGGTTAATTAGCTGACTGTATACTCAGGATGGTTGAAGTAAATCACGTAGGGTTA
>NW_013679628.1:0-1341 GCF_000517525.1 Limulus polyphemus
AATTGAATAAAGAAACCATACTTATATAAATAATATCCTACATTTGTTGTTTATGTTTAGTTGTTTAATTTGAAAATCATTTCTATATTACTGTAGGAAATTCCCTTGATCACCATAACAACATGATGTTCAGCACCAAGGATAAAGACAACGATAACAACAGCGACAGTTGTGCTCAAACCTACAAAGGCGGATGGTGGTATAATGACTGTCGTTTCGCCAGTTTAAACGATATGCATTTCAAAGTACATAAGGTGAACAGTACAGAGGTTAATTGGTATCACTCGAGAAGTAAACACAGTATGCTAAAGACAACCGAGATGAAAATAAGACCTGTGAATTTTATTATTGGTGAATAAAGAATAAATAAATATGTCATGGTAAACTGTATCTTACAGTATTTGTGTATAAACAGACAGATAGTTACTATTAATGTTTATATTTTAATGACACTTCATGACAAACTTTGGAGACTCATTTCAAAACGTTGCACGTTTGTTTATTGAAGTAAACACTTCAACTAAACACACACACGTATATATATAAATATATAAATTCTGGTTGATCTATATATCTGTTACTTTGATCTTATATGTTCAATAGAAACTAATATGTATGGATTAGATTTAAATACAAATGATTAGACTATTCACGGAAATAATTAATGATATTAATAAACATTTATTCATAGAATGTTTATATTCTACAAATATATTATTTAGACTTGAAAGTTGTAGATAACTTAGTATAATTATCTTACTCTTTAGTTGTAATATATTACGTTCTGCTTATGTAACGTTTGTGTAATCAATAAATATTTTTATCCAGATGGCGTTGTGTAAAAGGCTTAACAATATCATACAACATTCAATGAAGACAAATGTAATAATCACTTAAATTGTTTTCTAGTAAAAATCACAAAAATATATTTATGAATATCCATCTTACTTGTCAACACCACCGTATTTATTATTATGTTAATTTTCACCTTGAACGTTACGGTGGGTAATAATTACGCAAACGATTTTTATCAGAAGAGAAAACCAAAATTAAACTTCATGAATTATAATTCCCTGTACGAATTAAGTTCCAAGAAGTTTTTCTTATGATAATAAATTTTCCTTCGATTTTTTCACAGTATATTATTGAAGCGACACCTATACAAAGATATGAATGACAGTAATTTTCATATGGTGCCGCCTAGCGGAGACATTTGCATTACAAATTTCATCTTTTGGTGTATGTAAATGTTGCGACTCTGCTCTTTTGTTAATTTCCGGTATAAATTCTTTCCGAGGAACTTCAGCGATACAAGTCCTTTCTTGATTAAAACTAGTTTAT
>NW_013679628.1:2029-7463 GCF_000517525.1 Limulus polyphemus
GTCGAGTTTGTGTTACGTCAGTGATGATTTGTGTTGTAACTGAGATATCCCAGTTAATATGGACTCTCTCGAAAATTAAATTAATAGAAGTTTAGAAAATATATCAAACTCTGTTCATGTGAGTATATATTATCAATAATTTATTTACTTCTTCAAAAAAAAGCCAGAAACAACACGAGAACAGAACGTGATCATTCTCTAATCTGAGGGACTTAACTTAAACCATCATAATAATTAAGTTTAATAATTAGTTTGTTTATCCAAATTAATAATATAACAACTCACTGAGATAGAGAGTTTGTAAATTAGTAAAAATAATGTATATTGTTACGACAGCGGAAGTCAAGTGACGCTGGTAACACCTGATGAGTTTCTAGAAGGATCATGAAGGCTCGAGTGTTTGCCAGACGCCCTCTATTTTAATATATAAGCCCGGCAAATAAAGCTGAAATATAATTGCAGATAGACAGACATAGAGATAGATAATTGAATCAAGCGAGCTGTAGGCACCGTAAGTAAAGTGCGTGGATCGTTGTGAATTATAGCGTGTGTTTAACTTAAAGTAACTGTGGAAATTCCGTGTATTGCAAAGCCATATTGAGAAAGAATAAACACATTTTATTTAAGAAAGGACTTGTATCGCCGAAGTTCCTCGGGAAGAATTTATACCGGAAATTAACAAACGACCAGATACGTAACAATATATTGATAGTTGTACTTAAACTCGTTTTGTCACACATAAGGTTTTCTATATTATTGTGGTTTTATCAACATTAATGAAGAATTTAACACATCACGTGATAACAAGGATTCTGGTTACCGTTACCAACTTACTGGTGTATCACAGTGTTAGAAACCTAAAGATAGTTGACTTCTTTATGTTCACTGACGTCATAGAATCTTATTTCGATATAATTAATGCCAGAGTCTTGCGATATTATAACAGAATTATTTCTCGTTTCTCAAATTTAAAATTTCTGAAATACCGGATACATTACCTTACAAACAGTAACAGTTTCAACAAAACACACTGTTACTTAATATTTGTTCTTATATGTTTCTTTTTTCGTACTTTTAACTTTTATTTACAGTGAAAGCACAATATTCACTGTAAACTTTTTTACTTCCGATTTCAAGTCTTTCTTCTACCCGATCTCGGATTTAGAGGATCACAGCTAACGTGATCTTTAGGCTTAACTATATGTCTCTCTTCAAACAAACGTAGAACTTAACACACAAGTACACACACTGAGACAGAAAAACCTGGCCGTAAACTGAAACACACCCAACAGTTTTAATCTTAGTTTTATAGATATTTAGGTTGTTAGATCGTGTTGTTATTTATTTAAAATTGGAGTTATAAAATTATAAAAGATAATTTAACAAAATCAGATTAAACTTCGGGTTAGATATATAGTTTCGTAGACGTAGGGTTATTCAAGAGAAAATCTGGAGAATTCCGGACAATACTAGCCTCAGATGTCACATTTAGCAGTAAACTTATTTTGGAATCCTTACAAAATACATTACTTGAAAATGTTACTTTGAATGATGAATGTTTTTACTTTAAAACACTTTAGGGCTACAGTTTGACTTGGATAATTTTAGATTTAATTTTTAAACAGAATCCTGCAGAGATTATATAAAGATTTCATTTCAAAAAATAATTAAACTTAATGAAAATGTTAAGAATGACATTATATAAAATTATAGCATTATATTAAAAAGATTTAAGAGAAAAGATCAAACAACAAAATACACGACGTTCTTTTCTGACGGATTTATTATTATATATTTATTTTAATATCGATATTTGTTTGAATTAATTTATATTTAGAAATGTACATAACTTATACTGTTAAATCTGTGTTGCGAAACTACCGCCTATTGTCTAAAGTTGTAGACGATTCTCATGTGTAAGAATCAACAATATATGTGTAGTACGTAAACGGTAGTGTAGCTTTGTATTGTTACGTAATCTGAATTTTCGTAAAACGTCTCCACACGCCTATAAATATAACCAACGCGACGCGCCTAAAAACAGGATCTATTTTTGGTTTGCCATAATTGATGTGATATAAACTTCAGGAAACTATAGCTGTGATTGTTATAACGCTTATTAATCGGGAACTTAAGATATTTGACCAGGAACATTTATAAATTTCAAACATTACAAACCATTTAACCTCATTGGATTGACATCGGACATTAGTGCTTTTACGAAAACATTACCTAATGTCATCGGTGAAAACTCGACCTGTAATCGGCGTGTGATCAGCGAGAACTACAGGGCTAGCTAGCTCCCTATTAAATGAATTATGCCTAAGTCAGCTCGAAATTAACTCGCTCATAGTTAACCCTCGATAAGATATCAAGGAAGTTCCAGGTTAGAAAAAAGACTTTTTATTGCTCGTAAGTTTGTAAAACTTTTGTATATAAATCATTATTTGTAACAACTATTTGTAATAACTGTTATTTTAAATTGTATTGTTGTTTGTATATTGAAACATATTTGTATTAAAAAGAAAAACTGTGTGTATCAATCTTATTGGCGAATATCATAAACTGGAGGTATATCGGCAAATATTTAACTTCTAAATCTAAATTACAATTTACCTCAGTTATGAAAAATTGTCATACGTAACACTTTGAACTTTTGGATGATAAGTGTTTGAAGAACAATGATAGAGAAATATGAGATATAGAACAAACCAACTTTGTTGTTCTACAAATAAACAATATAAAATTTAAACAATACATTATTTAAACACAGTGATAATAACAACGAAACTGTTGTAGTAGTTAATGTTTACTAGGACTGTTAATGTTAAACATGATATTGAGTGTGGAATGAAACTTTACCAGGATGAAAGTGGAATAAATTAGTGTCAAGTATAGCTTTGTTTTAAATAAGACGACGAGTGATAAATTTAAATATTTGAAATACTGGTAACAAACATACAAATAACTGTCATTAGAACCAATAACAAACGAAAACCACCTAATCAACCAATGACGTTCTACTACTACCAACCAATCACAGCCCAAGTTAAACATTCTAAATAAGCACGTTATATACTAAATTAAATAAGTTGTTATTTTCATCTGAAAACGAAGATTTGTGAAAAAAAATCGTCATTATTGTTTAATGAAACCTTTCAGTGAAGTTCTATTATCTGTTTAAGGCCCGGTTTTCACCACGAATACACTGGCTGCATTAAAGAAGGCTTAAATTGTAGTTCAAAGAGAGATAATGGTTTTGATACATACCACGAGATGGCACTACTAATATATCCATATTAATTACGTGTCTCATAATGAAGTTGAAAACTTAAGGTAAAGCTCAAGGAAAACTAAGATTAACAATAAAAATGACTACGGTACTTGTGATAAACAACATTATTTACATCAGAAGGTAAATGTTTTCGGAATTCTAGAGATTCCATCTTCAGTATCTAAAACAAAATATAAAGTAACTTTCATCAGTTATTCAGTGTTGTTTGGTGTAAAGGGTTTCTTTAATCTGTAATTCCAGATCAGTGTTGGCTTTACAAACGATATTGAAATTTGATAAGTTAAGTTCGTGTCCTGTTTTTTCACTATGTTGCTGTATGGAGGAAACACGGGAGTTACTCAACTTTTTGGTGTTTTCACGAAAATTCCCATATGTTCATTGGCTCTAACCAGTAAATGGCGTTTGGTTTTTCCAATATAAGGCGACTTATAATCTCCACACATGTAAAGATATACAAGATATGAACAAAGAAAATTGGGAGGTCGTATTTAGCACGGAAAAAATCTTGTATATTTGCGAGTTTCTTAGTTTGAAAGTTACCAGTAATATTTTATAATTTTTCCCAAGGAACTTCAGCGATACAAGTCTTTTCCTTAAATAAAACTAGTTTATTCTTTCTCAACACAACTTTGCAATACACAGAATTTCCACAGTCACTTTAACTTAAACACACGCTATAATTCACAACGATTCACGCACTTTACTTACGGTCACTACCGCTCACTTGACTCAATTATCTGTCTCTATATCTCTCTGCTATCTGCAATTCAATTCTGCATGCCGTCACTTCTCGCCGGTCTTATATATACAAAATAGAGGGCGTGTCTGGCAAGCACTCGAGCCTTCACGAACGTTCTAGATAGTCATTACGTGTTATCAGCGTCACGTGAATTCCGCTGTCGTAACACTGCCCCTTTCTTAGTATTGTTCGTCCCGAACAATAGCCAGTTAAGTTAAACCAATAGATAATTAACAATAACTTAATTAAATATACAGGATTTAAAATACAAAAATTTCAACAAAGTCTCTTAATTTTACGGGACCTATCTTCTTCCGTACTGGTCTCCGTCTCATTGGCTTCTGCTTCACGTGAGGTTCATCTGCTCCATCAGGAATTGTCCTATAATCGGTCATAGTCACATCAGTGGTAGTAACTTAATCAAGGGCTTCACTGTTTCCCCTCTCAAAACCGAGTTGAGTATCTCCTTCGACAGTGGCCTTTCCAGGTGACACGGTAGAAAAGTACAACTGGACACTTGGACAGGAATTGACAAAGTTTTGTAATAGCTGCCAAGATGAATGGGATGTCTTACTCCCTCCACTGTTGATGGCCTATAGGACAACAGAGCATGAAGCCACTGGATACACTTCAGCAAAGTTGATGCTTGGTCGGGAACTTTGGTTGCCAGTGGATCTGTTAAGAGGACGACCATCTTATGAAGAGTTGCCTGAAAATGTGTCAGAGTTTGTGAAAGTGTTATCGGAAAGGATGGATGATATTCACCATCAAGTGCGTTCAAACTTGGAAACGTCTGCTGATTCGACGAAGTTATGTTATGATAAGAGATCTACTGAAGTCAGCTTTGTACCAGGAGACAAGGTGTGGTTGTATAATCCCAGGAAGACCAAAGAGGAGTCTCCTAAGTTGTCTTTTCCATGGGAAGGCCCATATGACATAGTGGATAGTCTCTCAGACGTGACTTTCGGAATAAAATGTGGTCGGCGAGGTAAGCCAAAGGTGGTGCATGCCAACAGGCTTTGGCATTATCAAGGTCCGGGACATTTCAGTTCGGACGAAGTGAACAACGGAACAAAAGACGCCGCTGAAGACATCCCATCAGACTGTGGGTGAAGTGGCTTTGTCCTGCTCTTTCGTGTGCCAAACAACTTGCAGCATTCATGGAACACAGCTGATTCAAAGTTACAGCCTTGATCCGAATGCAGTTCGTATGGCATACCTGAAGAAGAAGAAATCGCTAATAGCCGAAGCTACAGTTGTAGCTTCCTGATTTGGTATTGATATGTCTCAGGCCACTTGGTGATATAATCCATCACCACACAGATGTACTTGTTCCCAGCACGAGTTTGAGGCAAAGGACCAGCAATGTCAATGGCTACTCTTTTCGTTGGTGCACCAAC
>NW_013679629.1:0-1504 GCF_000517525.1 Limulus polyphemus
GTAACATTTAAATATACAACCTTATGTACGGTAACATTTAAATATAGAACCTTGCGTACGGTAACATTTAAATATACAACCTTATGTACGGTAACATTTAAATATAGAACCTTGCGTACGGTAACATTTAAATATAGAACCTTGTGTACAGTATAAGGTTCTTTATTTAAATGTTACTGTACATATGGTTCTATATTCAAATGTTACTGTACATATGGTTCTATATTCAAATGTTACTGTACATAAGGTTCTATATTTAAGTGTTACCGTACATAACAAAAACTGTAGTGGACAGATGCTATTTCTTGTCACATTAAAATTATGCTGGTTGGTCACAGAAAAGCTGATAAAATGGATGAACCAAGAAGTTGTTTTATTGTGTATGTATGTAACTGGTTTTAAAAAGGATTTTTCTAGGCTAATGAAAAAAACGTATTCATGTGTGAAAAGTTGATGATACTATTAGATATTGTGAATTAACTTTAGAAAATGATGGTCGTAATGGGTTTTTTTTGCATATTGATTTATTTCTCTACATTTCCAGGGAAAATGACATTAGTGATGTGTTGGACACAACATTTTCTGTGGAGCACGATTCTTTCGGTCAGCTTCAGGTTCATGAACTGAAACCAAATGGAAAGAACATAACTGTAACTGATGACAACAAAAAAGAATATGTCAGGTGAGAACTGGTTTTATTCTGACTTTTAAGATATTACTGGACTCTCTGATCTGACTGTTGGAGTTTAAGCATTACTGGTATTTTAGTTTTTGAAGAACAAAAATGTGTTTATGAGTGATTTGGATTTGTGTGAGCATTTGTTGTCAAAGGTTAATTTAAACTCAATTCAGCTGTTTCACATTTTAATGGGACTGCAATAACAGAAAACATGCTCGGGTCTTTGGTTGCAAGCAATGAAATATTTGTGTTTATATTTATCCTGTATTGTTTTTAATCCATATTAACACATTAGTCTCATGTCAGTTGTGGAAAAAAATTTGGAAAATCTGTTAAAAGATGCTTTGCAACGTATTTAACAAAGTTTAGAATTTTATTGGATAGTCAACATGGTTTGACTAAGGGAAAATCGTGCCTTACAAATCTTTTAACATTCTTTGAAAAGGTTACTGTTTATGTAGATGACGGTGTAGATTTGGTGTATCTGGATTTTCAGAAAGCATTTGACAAGATGCCACATAAAAGACTTGTAAAAACAAATTAGCTCTATAGATGTGGGGGATAAGTTAGCAAATTAGATAGAAGAGTGGCTGGATGGAAGAAATCAGGGGTTTGTTACAAATGGAGTTCAGTCAAACTGGATTAATGTCATAAGTGGGATACCTCAGGGCTCAGTCTTAGGACTTTTGCTCTTTTTGATTTACATCAATGACATAGATGAAGGAATAGTCAATTAATTACTTAAATTTGCAGATTATGTAGGTCTTGGATGTTGCTAGTTGTGAAGAGGATGCTGCTGATTTACAAAAGGATTTATATTAATTA
>NW_013679629.1:2479-7749 GCF_000517525.1 Limulus polyphemus
AACTGCTGTAATCTCTCTTCTTGTTTAATTTCTCATTCTTCTTGTTTCTTTTCTTTTTCCAGTTGCCAGTGCTATAGTTTGATTTCCCGCTTCTCATTTCCATTTTTTTTTATCCCACTTTCTGATACCAATTTGTTACGTCTCCATTTGTTAATTGATTTTCCGTAACTTCGTTCTGACGAAACTTAAGCGACACAAGTTCTTTCTTAATAAAATCTGGTTTATCCTTTCCGAATACAACTTTACCGATACACTCAACTTCAAGAATCGTGCTAAACAAACGCTATAACGACGAATGTGGTCAATAATACTTCTGACTGCAGATCAATTACTCACTGTCTACCCACACATTACATTCCCCTCTTTTATGTACCAGCCTACCCTATATCTAGTAATTACTAAAGCATTCGCCAAAGTACAGGATAGTTCTAGAAACGTGGCGTCACAGTGGTCATGTGACTCGCTGACGCAACAGTACTTTAAATTTGTAGATGATATTGATGTCTTGGGTGTTGCTAGCTGTGAAGAGGATGCTGCTGATTTAAAAAAGGATTTAGATGATTTAGTGAGTTGGGCAAATAAATGGCAGATGAGTTTTAATTATAATAAATGCAAGATTAGCATGTGGGTTATCACAATTGGAATTATAAGTATAATTTGGATGGGAATAACCTTAACAGTGTCATGAAAGAAAGGGATCTTGGTGTAATAGTTGATCAGTCTCTTAAGCCATCCAAGCAGTGTGCTGTTGCTAGTGGTAGGGCAAATAGGATTTTAGGTTGTATCTATAGAAATACTGAATACAAGTCTAAAGAGGTTATACTTTCATTGTTCAGGTAACTGGTTAGGTCACATTTGGAATATTGTGTTCAGTCTTGGGCTCCTTACCTTAGGAAGGACATTCAATTGTTGGAAAGGGTTCAGAGAAGGGTTACCAGAATGGTGCCTGGGATGGAGGGGTTGTCATACAATGAGAGGCTGAAATCTCTCAAATTGTTTTCTCTTGAAATAATAAGAGTTAGGAGTGATCTGATTGAGGTGTTTAAGATTGTAAAGGGAATTCATAGTGTCAATGCATCATTTTTTTTATATTTAACAATGAGAATAGTAGGACTAGGGGACACAAATATAAATTTTAGCAAGGTAGGAGTCATCTTCAGCTAAGACAGTTTCATTTTTTCTAACAGGGTGGTTGGCTTTTGGAATGGGTTGCTTTCAGATGTTTTAGAGGCAGTAAATTTATGTGAGTTTAAGAAAAGCTTAATAAATATATATGAATGAAAAGGGCTGGGTTTAAAATTTTTTATTTAATTTATTTAATCATTTTAATTTAGTTTTGAGGATGGAACAGCTGGTCCCATGTTGTCCCAAAATATTACGTTATGTTAACAATTTATTTAATACTTGATGCATTAGTGTAAGCCACAACTTTTCATTCAGGTTAGAAACCAGATCCCATTTTTGTTAATTTATTGTAGTGATTTTTTAATTACACTGTTTTAATCAGATTAGTTCTAGAATTACCAATAAGGACCATATGGACCTTCATTAAGTTTTTAAACACATTTTATAAACTATTTATACACCAAATTACTTATGTATTTATGAATTAGCCACAAACTTTCTAATAACATATCAATCACACAAAAATAAATTAAAAAATATCATTTGTATTGATATTAATGTCATTTATATTGATATTAATCCCACGAAATACTGCTGGGGTTCATTATGTAACTTATATAGAAAATGAGTAATCTTACACAATGTTTGTGGTTAATTTTCTACGTTGAGTGTTGTAACAGGTAAAGGCATAAAATTACTCATTATAATGTGATACCCCACCAGTGATGAATGGTGTAAAAAAAAAGTTTGTAATTTTAGGATAAATGGCCAAATTCTATTTATGTAACTTTGTGGACTACTAGTATTGTTATATGCACTTGAGTAGAAACATAACATAATTTGTAATACTACTAAAAAGTAAATATGAAGCCTGATCTATCCTGATCAATTCACCACTTTACACTGAGTTATACGAGTTTGGGAGAATTTCATCAGTAACCATAGACAAGGACAGTTCGAAAGTATAAGACTAAATCTCATATAGTGGTGGAGTGTATATAATGTGTATGGTCTTATAACCGTTTTTTACTTGTGTAGTAATCCTATATTTACGTTGGAATTTAAAGAGTTTGTGGAATTGAGGCTACTAATTTAATCTTGTGAATTATTCAACCAGACACACTGTTTAAAATACTGAAAAATAAATATGAAGTACAAGCTATCATTCCGTTTACCACTTGTTACTGGGTAATACCGGTTACTAAAGCCTAAAAATTGTAAGAGATTTTTATATATTTACACAATCCATATTTTGTACATAAAAAACAGCTATTCAAACACTTGCATAACAGAGATCTGAAGATTCTGGCCACAAAATGACGAGAATAGTTAAATACAATTAGCTACAGAGAATTGAATTCTACTGCTCCAGATTCTGGCAACAAATCAAACATAATGACCTAAGGAGGCCGAAATATTGTTTGTTATTTCATGTTTTGAATAAAAGTTTTTAATACACATATCAGCCATCTCTACTATACATATATTTACTTCAAGTGGGTTCCTTGTTGTCACGGATGACAAGAAACAATTTTAAAGATGCCTAGCTACATCATCTGGTAGTTTACTTCTTTTAAAAGTTTGTTACTCAACAAGATATAGTTTAGTATCTCTATAGTTCTAACCAACTGAAGTGAGATTCATAAGATAGTTTGGGTTTTATTATTTACAAAAACTTCCTTTAAATACAAATATTAGCCTTGATTAATGATCTAAACAGATATTACATCATTAATACAAGTTCACAGCACGCGTGGTGTAGAAATACATGTGCATTGGCATGCTGTATTTGAATTATTTTTGTAATACAACTGTGATACCATGATATAGATCATCAACGGTGATGTAGACAATAAATCACAAAACGGAACAGAGACTCTGACACAAGCTAGAATAAAAAATAAATTCTGGAATTGAAATGAACATGGTTGTTTTAAATTATTGGAAACAATGTTGTATCTTAGTTTCCAATTATTAAAGTCTGCAGTAATGTGATATTCTGCCAAGTTTAGATACTGATCTTGTAATTACAACTTCTGTAAATAGTAGTTGAGTTTGAAATGTTATTTAAATGATTACTCAATAAAAAAAGTAAAACTGAAATAACAATTTTCCACTGAAGGTTGTACGTGAATTATCGGTTCATGAGAGGAATAGAACAGCAGTTTCTTGCCCTCCAGAAAGGTTTCAATGAGTTGATTCCTCAACATCTTCTAAAATCATTTGATGAGAAGGAGTTGGAGGTGAGATTTAGGTTAAAATAACATCAAGTACCAGGGGACAGAATTGGAAAAACTATTGAAGAATGATACGTTTCTCAGGAGGACCTTTGAAATCAATGTGGAGTTGTTTATGTTTATTTGATGGGATTGAAAGAATTACATATTAGTTTGTTTAATAAACATAACCCACTGTTATACACTAATTTATTGTACAAACTAATATGTAATTCTTTCAATCCCATCAAATAAACGTAACCCACTGTTATACACTAATTTAAACTAATATGTAATTCATTTCAATCCCATCAAAAAGTACAATAAATTAGTGTATAACAGTGGGTTATGTTTACTTGATGGGATTGAAATGAATTACATATTAGTTAGTACAATAAATTAGTGTATAACAGTGAGTTATGTTTCCTTGATGGGATTGAAATGAATTACATATTAGTTTGTACATTAAGTTAGTGTGTAATAATCAGTTCTGTGTGTTTGATTGGATTGAAATTCATTATGTGCTAACTCATAATTAAAATTAAATTTTAAGTGTGAGTGTTAGTTAAGGTGTTTTTTGTATGATTCAAATAACTGAGTAATAATTGCATAAACAAATGTTGCTTTGGTACAGCTTTTGATTGGAGGGCTAGGAAAGATAGACTTGGAGGACTGGAGACTTAACACACGTCTCAAACATTGTACTCCTGACCACAACATAGTCAAGTGGTTCTGGAAAGTGGTAGAGTCGTATAGTGAAGAACGTCGTGCCCGTCTTCTCCAGTTCGTCACAGGAAGTTCACGTGTTCCTCTGCAAGGCTTCAAAGCTTTACAAGGTGAGGCTAGAAGACAGCTATTGTGTCGAGACTTATTGTATAGAGAGAGGTTTTAGGTCTAATTCTCAGAAGATATGATTATTGAATGTTTTAAACAACCAAACTTATGAGTATGAGGTAATAACAATAAATATGTAGTTAAGAAGGAAGATTCTCAAGGGAAGTGAATATTTAAAAGAAATTAGGAACATTTATTTATCTTTGTATGACCATTATTTAACATATAATGCTGCATGTTATTTTGAAGATGTAAGAATTCAGAATGTTCTTACCTGTAGACACTTCACAGCTTTTCTTGTTTAAGGCATGGTTGTTTTGTTGTCAAGTTTATCTAATAGACTTAACCGTGATGATACTGTTGGCATCACTGGAACTGTGCATTAGATGTAAGTGAAGACTTCCTGAATTTGATTTGTATTTTTTTTGCCCTTGCTATCTTTGCTAATTTACTCAATGTTGATGTTAAACTTTTTGATGAATGTGGGTGGACATTGCTACATCAGCAGACATGTGTCATGTGGGTGATCCTTGCAACATCAGCAGACGTGTCATGTGGGTGGTCTATGCAACATCAGGAGAAATGTGTCATGTGGGTGGTCTTTGCAACATCAGGAGAAATGTGTCATGTGGGTGATCCTTGCAACATCAGAGAAATGTGTCAAGTAGGTGGATATTGCTGCATCAGAAATGTGTGATGTGGGTGGACATTGCTACATCAGGAGAAATGTGTCAAGTGGGTGAACATTGCTACATCAGGAGAAATGTGTCATGTTGGGGGACATTGCTGCATCAGGAGAAATGTGTCAAGTGGGTGAACATTGCTGCATCAGGAGAAATGTGTCAAATGGGTGAACATTGCTGCATCAGCAGAAATGTGTCATGTGGGTGGACACTGCTACATCAGGAGAAATGTGTCAAGTGGGTGGACACTGCTACATCAGGAGAAATGTATCATGTTGGTGGACACTGCTAAATCAGGAGATTCTACAGAAATCTTAGAAACCAGTTCTTTTTTTTTAAATCATATTTGAGAATAGAACCAATGTACATATGGAAAGTACATACAAGTCTCTCTGAATGGAGAATAGGATAT
>NW_013679630.1:0-1400 GCF_000517525.1 Limulus polyphemus
TCTTGAGAAGAAAAAGTTACAGTTGGCCGCTAGGTGGTTTGATATACGCGCGTAAAGATAGTTATATATATATATATATATATATATAAATTAGCGAGAGAAAAAAGGAAACACTGAGAGTTCACTTTCAGGCAACTGTTGACTGAGTTATTGAAAGATTTACAATACTTCCAGATGTTAAATCATTTTCTTGAGAAGAAAAAGTTACAGTTGGCCGCTAGGTGGTTTGATATACGCGCGTAAAGATCGTTATATATATATATATATATATATAAATTAGCGAGACAAATAAAGGAAACACTGAGAGTTCACTTTCAGGCAACTGTTGACTGAGTTATTGAAAGATTTACAATACTTCCAGATGTTAGAACATTTTCTTGAGAAGAAAAAGTTACAGTTGGCCGCTAGGTGGTTTGATATACGCGCGTAAAGATCGTTATATATATATATATATATATATATAAAATTAGCGAGAGAATAAAGGAAACACTGAGAGTTCACTTTCAGGCAACTGTTGACTGAGTTATTGAAAGATTTACAATACTTCCAGATGTTAGAACATTTTCTTAAGAAGAAAAAGTTACAGTTGGCCGCTAGGTGGTTTGATATACGCGCGTAAAGATCGTTATGTATATATATAAATTAGCGAGAGAAATAAAGGAAACACTGAGAGTTCACTTTCAGGCACGTGCTGACTGATCTTGTGGAAGATTTACAAAATCCCTTAAGAAACTCTTTTTAAGAAGAAAATGTTACAGTTGGCCACTAGGTGGTTTAACATACGTGCGTATATATATATATATATAATGAAATAAAGAGTTCCAATACTATCAATTACATTAACTCGCAATCTCCGGGTCGAAACCCCGTCCCACCAAACGCGCTCGCCCTTTCAGTCGTGGGGGCGTTATAATCTGACGGTCAATCCCATTATTCGTTGGTAAAAGAGTAGTCCAAGAGTTGGCGGAGGGTGGTGATGACTAGCTGCCTTCCCTCTAGTCTTTCACTGCTAAATTAGGGACGGCTAGCGCAGATAGCCCTCGTATAGGTTTGCGCGAAATTCATAAACCAACAATCAAACCCTTTGTAAAGCAAAAGGAAGGTTTTCAGGGGTCTCGATTACGCATATTTTTCTCGCATAGTTACAGTAGAGCGTCAACAGATCAAAGTTAGGGACAGCGGCCACCTTAGTAACTTTCCCATAAATACATATCTGTATGAAGTAACAATGAGTAAAAAAGGCATTGATGAATGGTGTTAGTCCTTTAAAATTTATAACTTTAATTTGTAAACGAATTATAGCACTGTATCGTGTCGGATGTGGCCTGGTGGTGAGTGTCCTGGGCTGCGAATCGAAAGATTCAAGGCTCGAGTCACGATATGTTGCTTCGTACTTTCAG
>NW_013679630.1:2027-7397 GCF_000517525.1 Limulus polyphemus
ACCTGTATTCAGTTAATAAATCATGTTTCCTGCTACCAACCCGTCACACCTGTATTCAGTTGATAAATCATGTTTCCTGCTACCAACCCGTCACACCTGTATTCAGTTAATAAATCATGTTTCCAGCTACCAACCCGTTACACATGTATTCAGTTAATAAATCATGTTTCCAGCTACTAACCCGTCACACCTGTATTCAGTTAATAAATCATGTTTCCAGCTACCAACCCGTCACACCTGTATTCAGTTAATAAATCATGTTTCCAGCTACTAACCCGTCACACCTGTATTCAGTTGATAAATCATGTTTCCTGCTACCAACCCGTCACACATGTATTCAGTTAATAAATCATGTTTCCTGCCGGTTGAAAGAAAATATTTCGTATCAATTTCATCTTTATTCAAAATGTCTTATGAAATATTATACTATTTACAACCGGTTTTGTGCTGTGTTAAAAATGTGGTTATCAAAGAAAACGTTTTTTAATGTTCTTCCGTTTTAGAAAAAATAAAAACTACTTTTTTTATTAAAAAATATTTATTTAAATTATAAATAGGTTAGTAAACCACAGAGTGGATATTTCCACAAGATAAGCTAAATTTATAGAAATTGTACTTTCACAGCATACACAAGTGACAGTCTCTGTAATGTTGAATTCTAAACCTAGATTTTACATTTTAGTTACTAATTGCTTTACTGTTATTTATTTTTATTTATTTCAATTCTAGGTTTTTATATTAAAAGCCCTTATTTTTTTTCTAACAGTTGATAGTGAACTGTTTCATTAAATCACTTCAAAGTAACTTTTATTTACTGCAGTGACATATTAACCTTTGTCGTTCCTAGTAAACGTATACAATATTGTTATTGTATGGAAACACAAGTGGCCAGGTGGTTAAGGGTGCTTGACTCGCAACCTGAGGGTCGCGAGTTCGAATCCCCGTCACACCAAACATGCTCGCCCTTTCAGCCGTGGGGACGTTATAATGTGACGGTCAATCCCACTATTCGTTGGTAAAAGAGTAGCCCAAGAGTTGGCGGTGGGTGGTAATGACTAGCTGCCTTCCCTCTAGTCTTACACTACTAAATTAGGGACGGCTAGCGCAGATAGCCCTCGTGTAGCTTTGCGCGAAATTCAAAACAAACAAACAAGATATCCTACTCCCTCCCGATGGCTCAGCGGTAAGTTTGAGATTTTATCACGCTAAAAATCGGGTTTCGATCCCCGCGGTGGGCACAGCACAGACTGCCTATTATCATTAAATAAGCCCAAAGTCTATATTTATTATTTAAATTTCTCTAAGTTTTCATTTTTGGAAATCCGGTAGAGCTCACTTACTCAGTTAAACTCGAGATGTTATTTTTTGTGGCTTGACCACGAGTTAAATTAGGGGGGAATGGGCCGGAACGGCGTTCCGCCACTTCAGGATTTCAGCCATTAGCGTTCCTTGTCTTCTGATTGGAATGTCAAAATGGATGGTGAAAGAGAGCTCCACTTCTTTCAAGATCGCACTTTAGCCACTGGTCAAGGAACCTATCTACTGTCTCGTGTGATAGTTGCATTGTGTGTATGTAGACCTTGTGGCTCCCACACAGAGCACATATGTTTCTAACATATGTTATTTAGGAGAACATCTTAAAGAGATTCATTCTGATCTTTACATCTTAAAGAGATTCATTCTGATCTTTAGGAGCAACTAACGTCTGCAGTCCATACATGTAGTTCCTTCAGGAGCAACTAACGTCTGTAGTCCATACATGTAGTTCCTTCAGGAGCAACTCAACTAACGTCTGCAGTCCATACATGTAGTTCCTTCAGGAGTAACTAACGTCTGCAGTCCATAAATTTAGTTTCTTTAGGAGAAAATAACGTCTTTGTAGCCCATACATTTGGTTTCTTTAGGAGTAACTAACGTCTTTGTAGCCCATACATTTGGTTTCTTTAGGAGCAGCTAACATTTTTGTAGCCCATACATTTGGTTTATTTAGGAGTAACTAACGTCTTTGTAGCCCATACATTTGGTTTCTTTAGGAGTAACTAACGTCTTTGTAGCCCATACATTTGGTTTCTTTAGGAGTAACTAACGTCTTTGTAGCCCATACATTTGGTTTCTTTAGGAGTAACTAACGTCTTTGTAGCCCATACATTTGGTTTCTTTAGGAGTAACTAACGTCTTTGTAACCCATACATTTGGTTTCTTTAGGAGTAACTAACGTCTTTGTAGCCCATACATTTGGTTTCTTTAGGAGCAACTAACGTTTGCAGTCCATACATTTAGTTCCTTCAGGAGCAACTAACGTCTGTAGTCCATACATGTAGTTCCTTCAGGAGCAACTAACGTCTGTAGTCCGTACATGTAGTTCCTTCAGGAGCAACTAACGTCTTTGTAGCCCATACATTTGGTTTCTTTAGGAGAAAATATCGTCTTTGTAACCCATACATTTGGTTTCTTTAGGAGTAACTAACGTCTGCAATCCATACATTGAGTTTCTTTAGGAGAAAATAACGTCTTTGTAGCCCATACATTTGGTTTCTTTAGGAGAAAATATCGTCTTTGTAGCCCATACACTGAGTTTCTTTAGGAGTAACTAACGTCTTTGTAGCCCATACATGTAGTTCCTTTTATAACAAGTTAGTCGATGTATTTATTTTTTTATAGATGTTTCTGATACCTGGGATGTTGCGGCTAGTGGAATTTTCGAAACGTTATAACGTCATTTTCTGTATTTAAACTGTTAGTGTCTAAGAACTTACGATTGAAAGCAAAGAAGGCTTAAACGTATTATTATTATGTACGTTAAGAAGCTTAGGGAGAAAAGAGAAAGCTTTACGTGGTCAAGGCAGCCATCTAAATGCTTTGAGAAAATTTTTAAGACTAACTGCCGATCTTAAGACTGGTAACTGAATGCTTAACAGGTACGTGTTAAGACTAACTAGGATCTTAAGGCAGGAGTTTCAATGCTTAACAAGAACAAGTTAAGACTAACTAACATGTTAAGGCAAATGTCCGAATGGTTAACAGGAACGTGTTTAGACTAACTACCATTTTAAGGCAGGTATTTAAAAGTGTACAACGTTTGTTATTAGATTGTTGTCTAACTATATAAGAGTGTACAGTAGAACAGTGTTGATAATTTTCATTTTTTGTTGTTTTTTGGTTTTAGGTAGTTTCTAGAAAGTGAAACTGAGAGTCGGGGAGCATTACTGAAAACGCTTGCTTATACTAGTTTGTGCATGTGCGTATACTCATTCAACCCAGAGCACGGGTTCAGCTTAACTCAGTGTAAAAGTTTATCTGGGCATCAGATTCGTGTCAATATGTCTTTAGACTGTCATTGTATTAATAAATAAATATTCTTAATAATCTTTGTTTCTCACTGAGTCATTATAACATAATGGTGATAAAATACTATCAGTCTGTCACATCGTTTTTCTAACTCATATTTGATGGAAGTTTACATCAAGGAACTATTTTCCGAATTGTTTAATATACGTAAATGTTAATAAACCTCTGATGTATTTATTTATTGTGGGTTTCAGTTTATAAACACATTTTCTTAGCGTTTCATCTTTAATATTTCCAGTTCCACCGTACATTAAAGGTGGAAGAACCGTTTATAACGTCACCTTTGGTTCCCTGGTGGAATTAGTGTGTTCGACACAGGGGGCGCCACCACCAAGAATCATCTGGTACCGAGAAGGTAAAAAAGTAAGTGTCTGTTTGGTAACGTCTCGACGAAACGAATGTTTGTTCCAGACGAAACTAAATAATGTATTATATTAACGTAGAATGTAGCTTTAGCAAACCGATGTCAGTTTATTAAATGTTAAGTATCCACTAGGCTCCTAGTCTAAAAATAATTAGGTAATATATTGCATCTTATGAAATACTAAACCTTACCTCTATTTTCCGCTTCATTTCTTAATCTTCAGTTCACTGATTCGTTCTTGTACCGTTAGACACCGGTAGGGTCTCCATATTACATTAACTTATCTTTTTACGCGATAAAGAACTGAGCGAAGGAAAAAAAGAAGGTGAAGACGTAGTAAATGAAATCATTCATTTATTACGTTAGATACATAGGAGCCCTAACGGTAATTAGTGGAATTAATTACATTTACTACGTTAGATACATAGGAGCCCTAACGGTAATTAGTGGAATTAATTACATTTACTACGTAATTAGTGGAATTAATTACAGTTTTGATGGTCGTTTTGTTTAGCTTTTTTTGGGAGTATTATGTTAGGGCCCTTATAACGAACAGCGACATGGTTCCCCAACCAATTCGGTGCATAAATTTTCAGAGCAATGATTTTAAAAAGCCGACGAAGGCACATAGACCAAATCAATGATTGTATGGTAAAAAATAAAGTATATAACGTGGCAGAACATTAATTACGCCAATCAGATTCAAAAACCCGGACATCTTAATAATTATTTATATATTGAAATTTAACGAGTGATAAAATCAAGACTAGTGAAGTGAATACCGTTCGTTTTTTTTTTGTAAAATCTTTTGAAGTTTGGAGGGAGTGCATCATGTGATGACGTCATATACAAACTTTCCCGTGTCATGTTAACTTTAGAAATATAACAAGCTATACTGGAGTGGGATTGAATCTGATCTTTACCAAATATTCCCTACATTTTAAGCTGTGGTTGTGTTAACAAAGTGAGATTAATTTATTTAGTGTATACGGTAAACGGCAGGGTCCTGCTGACTGACTGCCTTCTCTCTGGTCAATGATTGAAAGTTACGGACAGCGGTAAGTAGTTATTGTCATAAATACAATATTATTGGAGGGACCAAAATGTTAATAAAGATGGACAATACGCACTTTCATAAAGTTGCAAAGTTTGATGGTTTAACCGAATGAACCTCTTTGGAAAATTAACGAAGCCAGAGGTGACTCACGTGCTTATCTTGACTATTTACTAACATACCAGAATTTATCATTGTTTGTTGTCTAGCTTTTTAAACCAACACGTACACAAAGTAATAATAATAATGTGGAAGAATCTTATTTCGAACAGCCAAGAGCACTCTGAGCAGAAAACGGGTAACAAATTATAATTTGTAACATTCAAAGAATTAATTTTACAAAGTAAAAAATAAAATAAAATCTTTCACTATGATCGATAGGAGGAAATTTGAAAATAACGTACAATGGTGTAGTTGATGTACTTGATGATGTCAGGTTAACCTGGTGAAACGTTGTACAATGGTGTAGTTGATGTACTTGATGATGTCAGGTTAACCTGGTGAAACGTTGTACAATGGTGTAGTTGATATACTTGATGATGTCAGGTTAACCTGGTGAAACGTTGTACAATGGTGTAGTTGATGTACTTGATGTTGTGAGGTT
>NW_013679631.1:0-3592 GCF_000517525.1 Limulus polyphemus
AAACAGTTTATCCTGTAATATTTCTCTTCAATTGGTTATGTATAATCACAACCAGTTCATACCATAATATTTCTCTTCATTTGGTTGTGCAAGATCACGAACAGTTCATACCGTAGTATTTCTCTTCATTCGGTTGTGTTTGATCACGAACAGTTCATACCATAGTATTTCTCTTCATTTAGTTGTGATTGATCACGAACAGTTCATACAATAATAGTTCTCTTCATTTGGTTGTGTTTGATCACGAAAAGTTCATATCGTAGTATTTCTCTTCATTTGTTTGTGTTTGATCACGAACAGTTCATAGAGTAGTATTTCTCTTCATTTGGTTTTGTATGATCACAAACAGTTTATACCGAAATATGTCTCTTCACTTGATTGAGTATGATCACAACCAGTTCATACCTTAGTATTTCTCTTCATTTTGTTATGTTTGCTCACGAACAGTTCATACAATAGTATTTCTCTTCATTTGGTTGTGTATGATCAAAACAGTTTATACTGTAATATTTCTCTTCATTTGGTTATGTATGATCACAACCAGTTCATACTATACTATTTCTCTTCATTTGATTGTGCAAGTTTACGCTTTGTTCATACCGTATTATTTCTCTTCATTCGGTTGTGTTTGATCTCGAACAGTTCATACCATATTATTTCTCTTTATTTAGTTGTGTTTGATCACGAAAAGTTCATACCATAGTATTTCTCTTCATTAGGTTGTGTATGATCACAAACAGTTTATCCCGTAATATTTCTCTTCATTTGTTTGTGTATGATCAAAAACAGTTCATACAGTAATAGTTCTCTTCATTTGGTTGTTTATGATCAAAAACTGTTCACACCATGGTATTTCTCTTCATTTGTTGTTGTATCATCATAAACATTTCATACCATAGTATTTCTCTTCCTTTGGTTGTTTTTGATCACGAAAAGTTCATACCGTAGTATTTCTCTTCATTTGTTTGTGTTTGATCACGAACAGTTCATACAGGAGTATTTCTCTTCATTTGGTTGTGTGTGATCACATACAGTTTATACCGTAATATCTCTCTTCACTTGATTGTGTGTGATCACAACCAGTTCATACCATAGTATTTTTCTTCATTCGGTTGTGTCTGATCACGAACAGTTCATACCACAGTATTTCTCTTCATTTGGTGTTGTATCATCATGAACAGTTCATACCGTAGTATTTCTCTTCATTCGGTTGTGTTTGATCACGAACAGTTCATACCATAGTATTTCTCTTTATTTGGGGTTGTATCATCATGAACAGTTCATACCATAGTATTTCTCCTTATTTGGTGGTGTATGATCACAAACAGTTATAACATAATATTTCTCTTTATTTGGTTGTGTATGATCACGAAGAGTTCATACCATAATATCTCTCTTCATTTAGTTGTATTTGATCACAAAAAGTTCCTACCATAGTATTTCTCTTCATTTAGTTGTGTATGATAACAAAGAGTTCGTACTGTAATATTTCTCTTCATTTGGTTATGTATGATCACAAAACAGTTTATCCTGTAATATTTCTTTTCATTTGGTTATGTTTGCTCACGAAAAGTTCATAACATAGTATTTCTCTTCATTTGGTTATGTAAGTTTACGATCAATTCATATCGTAGTATTTCTCTTCAGTCGGTTGTGTTTGATCACGAACAGTTCATTCAATAGTATTTCTCTTAATTTGGTTGTGTATGATCACAAACAGTTTATCCCGTAATATTTCTCTTCATTTGTTTGTGTATGATCACAAACAATTCAGACAGTAATATTTCTCTTCATTTGTTTGTGTATGATCACAAACAGTTCATACAGTAATATTTCTCTTCATTTGGTTGTGTATGATCACAAACAGTTTATCGTGTAATATTTCTCTTTATTTGGTTATGTTTGCTCACGAACAGTTCATACAATAGTATTTCTCTTCATTTAGTTGTGTATGATCCCGAACACTTCTTACCATAGTATTTCTCTTCATTTAGTTGTGATTGATAACGAACAGTTCATTCCATAATATTTCTCCTCATTTGGTCGTGTATGATCACAAACAGTTTATACAGTAATATTTCTCTTCATTTGGTTGTGTATGATCAAAACCAGTTCATTCCGTAGTATTTCACTTCACTTGATTGTGTATGATCACAACCAGTTCATACCATAGTATTTCTCTAAATTTGGTTGTGCAAGTTCACGAACAGTTCATACCGTAGTATTTCTCTTCATTCGGTCGTGTATGATCATAAACAATTTATACAGTAATATTTCTCTTTATTTGGTTGTGTATGATCACAAATAGTTCATACCACAGTATTTCTCTTCATTTGGTTATGTTTGCTCACGAACAGTTCATACAATAGTACCAAATGAAGAGAAATATTACTGTATAAACTGTTTGTGATCATACACAAACAAATGAAGAGAAATATTACGGGATAAACTGTTTGTGATCATACACAACCAAATTAAGAAAAATAGTGTATGTTCAGAAACAGTTCACACCATAGTATTTCTCATCATTTGGTTGTGATAATCACGAACAGTTCATACAATAGTATTTCTCTTAATTTGGTTGTGTTTGATCACAAACAGTTTATCCCGTAATATTTCTCTTCATTTGTTTGTGTATGATCACAAACAGTTTATCCCGTAATATTTCTCTTCATTTGGTTGTGTATGATCACAAACAGTTTATCCCGTAATATTTCTCTTCATTTGTTTGTGTATGATCACAAACAGTTCATACAGTAATCTTTCTTTTCATTTGGTTGTGTATGTTCAGAAACAGTTCACACCATATTATTCTCCTCATTTGGTTGTGATAATCACGAACAGTTCATACCACAGAATTTCTCTTTTTTCAGTAGTGTTTGATCACGAACAGTTCATAACATAGTATTTCTAATCAATTATTTGTGTTTGATCACAAACAGTTCATACAGTAGTATTTCTTTTCATTTGTTTGTGTTTGATCACAAACAGTTCATACCGTAGTATTTCTCTTTATTTGTTTGTGTTTGATCACGAACAGTTCATACAGTAGTATTTCTCTTCATTTGGTTTTGTATGATCACAAACAGTTTATATCCTAATATTTCTCTTCACTTGGATGAGTATGATCACAACCAGTTCATACGATAGTATTTCTCTTCATTTGATTGTGCAAGTTCACGAACAGTTCATACCGTAGTATTTCTCCTCATTCGCTTGTGTTTGATCACGAACAGTTCACACCATAGTATTTCTCTTCATTTAGTTGTGTTTGATCACGAAAAGTTCATACCATAGTATTTCTCTTCATTTGGTTGTGTATGATCAAAACAGTTTATACTGTAATATTTCTCTTCATTTTGTTATGTATGATCACAACCAGTTCATACCATACTATTTCTTTTCATTTGATTGTGCAAGTTTACGATCAGTTCATACCGTAGTATTGCTTTTCATTCGGTTGTGTTTGATCACGAACAGTTCATACCATATTATTTCTCTTTATTTAGTTGTGCTTGATCACGAAAAGTTCATACCATAGTATTTCTCTTCATTTGGTGGTGTATGATCAAAACAGTTCATACCATATTAT
>NW_013679631.1:4592-7767 GCF_000517525.1 Limulus polyphemus
TTCTCTTCATAGGTCTGTGTTTGATCACAAACAGTTCATACCGTAGTATTTCTCTTCATTTGTTTGTGTTTGATCACAAACAGTTCATACAGTAGTATTTCTCTTACTTTGGTTTTGTATTATCACAAAGAGTTTTTATCGTAATATTTCTCTTCACTTGATTGAGTATGATCACAACCAGTTCATACCATAGTATTTCTCTTCATTTAGTTGTGAAAGTTCACGAACAGTTCATACCGTAGTATTTGTCTTCATTCGGTTGTGTTTGATCACGAAAAGGTCATACCATAATATTTCTCATCAATTGTTTGTGTTTGATCACAAACACTTCATACAGTAGTATTTCTCTTCATTTGGTTGTGTTTGATCACGAAAAGCTCATACCATATTATTTCTCTTCATTTGGTTATGTTTGCTCAATAACAGTTCATACAATAGTATTTCTCTTAAATTGGTTGTGTACGATCACACAAATTTCATACAATAGTATTTCTATTAGTTTGGTTGTTTATGATCACAAACAGTTTATCCCGTAATATTTCTACTTATTTGTTTGTGTATGATCACAAACAGTTCATACAGTAATATTTCTCTTCCTTTGGTTGTGTATGATCAAAAACAGTTCACACTATAGTATTTCTCATCAATTGTTTGTGTTTGATCACAAACAGTTCATACAGTAGTATTTCTTTTCATTGGTTTTGTTTGATCACGAAAAGTTCATACAGTAGTATTTCTCTTCATTTGTTTGTGTTTGATCACAAACAGTTCATACAGTAGTATTTCTCTTCATTTGGTTATCTTTGCTCACGAACAGTTCATACAATAGTATTTCTCTTAATTTGGTTGTGTATGATCACAAACAGTTTATCCCGTAATATTTCTCTTCATTTGTTTGTGTATGATCACAAACAGTTCATACAGTAATAATTCTCTTCATTTGGTTGTGTATGATCGAAAACAGTTCACACCATAGTATTTCTTTTCATTTGGTTATGTTTGCTCACGAACAGTTCATACAATAGTATTTCTCTTCATTTGGTTGTGTATGATCAAAAACAATTCACACCATAGTATTTCTCTTCATTTGGTGTTGTATCATCATGAACAGTTAATACCATAGTATTTCTATTCCTTCAGTTGTGTTTGATCAAAAACAGTTCACACCATAGTATTTCTCATCAATTGTTTCTGTTTGATCACAAACAGTTCATATTGTATGAACTGTTCGTGATCAAACACAAACAAATGAAAACAAATACTACGGTGTGAACTGTTTGTGATCAAACACAAACAAATAAAAAGAAATAATATGGTATGAACTTTTCGTGATCAAACACAAAAAATTAAGAGAAATACTACTGTATGAACTGTTTGTGATCAAACACAAACAAATGAAGAGAAATACTACTGTAGCATTTCTCTTCATTTGGTTTTGTATGATCACAAACAGTTTATATCGTAATATTTCTCTTCATATGATTGAGTATGATCACAACCAGTTCATACCATAGTATTTCACTTCATTTGGTTGTGCAAGTTCACGAACAGTTCATACCGTAGTATTTCTTTTCATTCGGTTGTGTTTGATCACGAACAGTTCATACCATAGTAATTCAATTCATTTGGTTGTGTTTGATCACGAAAAGTTCTTATCATAGTATTTTTCTTCATTTGGTTGTGTATCATCACAAACAGTTCATACTGTATTTTTCTCTTCATTTGGTTGTGTATGATAACAACCATTTCATACCATAGCATTTCTCTTCATTTGGTTGTGCAAGTTCACGATCAGTTCATACCGTAGTATTTCTCTTCATTCGGTTGTGTTTGATCACGAACAGTTCATACCATAGTATTTCTCTTCATTTGGTTATGATTGCTCACGAACAGTTCATACAATAGTATTTCTCTTAACTTGGTTGTGTATGATCACAAAAAGTTTATCCCATAATATTTCTCTTCATTTGTTTGTGAATGATCACAAACAGTTCAATCAGTAATATTTCTCTTCATTTGGTTGTGTATGATCAAAAACTGTTCACATCATAGTATTTCTCTTCATTTGTTGTTGTATCATCATGAACAGTTCATACCATAGTATTTCTCTTCCTTTGGTAGTGCTTGATCACGAAAAGTTCATACCGTAGTATTTGTCTTCATTTGTTTGTGTTTGATTACGAACAACTTATACAGTAGTATTTCTCTTAATTTGGTTGTGTATGATCACAAACAGTTTATACCGTAATATTTCTCTTCACTTGTTTGTGTATGATCACAACCAGTTCATACCTTAGTATTTCTCTTCATTCGGTTGTGTATGATCACAAACTGTTTATACTGTAATATTTCTCTTCATTTGGTTGTATTTGATCACGAACAGTTCATACCATAATATTTCTCCTCATTTGGTTGTGTATGATCACAAACAGTTTATACCGTAATATTTCTCTTCATTTGGTTGTGTATGATCACAACCAGTTCATACCATAGTATTTCTCTTTATTTGGTTATCTTTGCTCACGAACAGTTCTTACAATAATTTTTCTCTTAATTTGGTTGTGTATGATCACAAACAGTTTATCCCGTAATATTTCTCTTTATTTGTTTGTGTATGATCACAAACAGTTCATACAGTAATAATTCTCTTCATTTGGTTGTGTATGATCGAATACAGTTCACACCATTGTATTTCTTTTCATTTGGTTATGTTTACTCACGAACAGTTCATACAATAGTATTCTCTTCATTTGGTTGTGTATGATCAAAAACAATTCACACCATAGTATTTCTCTTGATTTGGTGTTGTATCATCATGAACAGTTCATACCATAGTATTTCTCTTCCTTCAGTTGTGTTTGATCACGAACAGTTCATAACATAGTAGTTCTCATCAATTGTATGTGTTTTATCACAAACAGTTCATACAGTAGTATTTCTATTCATTTGGTTGTGTTTGATCACGAAAAGTTCATACCATATTATTTCTCTTCATATGTTTGTGTTTGATCACAAACAGTTCATACAGTAGTATTTCTCTTCATTTGGTTTTGTATGATCACAAACAGTTTATACCGTAATATTTCTCTTCACTTGAATGAGTATGATCACAACCAGTTCTTACCATAGCATATCTCTTCATTTGGTTGTGCAAGTTCACGAACAGTTCATACCG
>NW_013679632.1:0-1548 GCF_000517525.1 Limulus polyphemus
AAAGTGAATAGTAATTGTAGAATAAAACAAATGGTGATCAAAGTGAATAGTAATTGTAGAATAAAACAAATGGTGATCAAAGTGAATAGTAATTGTAGAATAAAACAAATGGTGAGTAAAGGGAATAGTAATTGTAGATTAAAACAAATGGTGATCAAAGTGAATAGTAATTGTAGAATAAAACAAATGGTGAGTAAAGGGAATAGTAATTGTAGATTAAAACAAATGGTGATCAAAGTGAATAGTAATTGTAGATTAAAACAAATGGTGATCAAAGTGAATAGTAATTGTAGAATAAAACAAATGGTGATCAAAGTGAATAGTAATTGTAGAATAAAACAAATGGTGATCAAAGTGAATAGTAATTGTAGATTAAAACAAATGGTAAACATTCTCTTACATAAACACCTACAGATCCTGGTGCTAAATGACCATTTATAATACCACGTCCATTCATAAACAACAGAAGCATTTCTCTTACATAAACACCTACAGATCCTGGGGCTAAATGACCATTTGTTTTATTCTACAATTACTATTCACTTTGATCACCATTTGTTTTATTCTACAATTACTATTCACTTTGATCACCATTTGTTTTAATCTACAATTACTATTCCCTTTACTCACCATTTGTTTTATTCTACAATTACTATTCCCTTTACTCACCATTTGTTTTATTCTACAATTACTATTCACTTTACTCACCATTTGTTTAATCTATAATTACTATTCACTTTGACTGTTTATGAATGGACGTAGTATTATAAATGGTCATTTAGCCCCAGGATGTGTAGATGTTTACATAAGAGAAATGCTTCTGTTGCTTATAATGGACGTAGTATTATAAATGGTCACTTAGCCCCAGGATCTGTAGGTGTTTATGTAAGAGAATGTTTCTGTTTATGAATGGACGTAGTATTATAAATGGTCATTCAGCCCCAGGATGTGTAGATGTTTATATAAGAGAAATGCTTCTGTTGTTATGAATGGACGTAGTATTATAAGTGGTCATTTAGCCTCAGGATGTGTAGATGTTTATGTTAGAGAAATGCTTCCGTTGTTTATGAATGGACGTAGTATTATAAATGATCATTCAGCCCCAGGATGTGTAGATGTTTATATAAGAGAAATGCTTCTGTTGTTATGAATGGACGTAGTATTATAAGTGGTCATTTAGCCCCAGGATGTGTAGATGTTTATATAAGAGAAATGCTGGAAACTTTTTTGTGGTACAATTTATATATGGTGAATTCTGTTGAATTTTTTACAAATTATTTTTCTAAAGGTCTTTCAATTATTGAGTTCTCTCACTTTGCTGTTTTTTATTCTATTTATTATTCTGAGTATGAACATTAATATTATTTGTACGCACACATCTGAGTATGAACATTAATATTATTTGTATGCACACATCTAAGTATGAACATTAATATTATTTGTGTGCACACATCTGAGTATGAACATTAATATTATTTGTGTGCACACATCTGAGTATGAACATTAATATTATTTGTGTGCACACATCTGAGTATGAACATTAATATT
>NW_013679632.1:2333-6025 GCF_000517525.1 Limulus polyphemus
TATGGTTTTGTTTACTTCCGTCAAGTTAAAGACAAAAGTGATACAAGAGGCTACTTTCAGAAGGTTTGTTATCTTGTAGTACCATTAATATACTTTAAAATCTTGATATAAAAATATACAACAGGTATATACAAGAGGCTACTTTCAGAAGGTTTGTTATCTTGTAGTACCGTTAATATACTTTAAAATCTTGATATAAAAAATATACAACAGGTATAGCTACAGAAACACAGACCTGACCTATCAAAAGTGTGTAACAAATAGGTTCTGTCGAAATATTATAAGATGTTGAAGTATTGCATTTGTAGATTCCAGATGTTTCCTCACTTGTCAAATTATTGTGTTGTCAAGAGGCTTCACATTGTTTGACTGGAATGTGAATGTTAACTTTAAATTGATAGATCTACACCACTTCTACTGTCAACCTGGCCATCCACTCAATTTGTTCAAATCTGGTGTTAAAAGTTTTGGTGTGGTGCTGGAGCTGGAGACTAGTACAAATAGGCTTAATCTGAGATTGATTTTGGTGTTTATACTAAGCCACATGCTATATGTGAATCTATTTCTAACCCATTAGCTGTAGCTCTCATGTATATCAGTCAGACGCTGTAGGCTACGGCAGCTGAAGCTCTCATGTATATCAGTCAGACGCTGTAGGCTACGGCAGCTGAAGCTCTCATGTATATCAGTCGGAAGCTGTAGGCTACGGCTGGGCCAAAAATGGAATTTTACTGTAATCGTGAGGGGTACTGACGAAAAAAGACAAAAAATAATTGTTCGGTAACAATACTTGGGTGTATGGAGAGTGCCTCGGTACCCATAAATACACTTTACCAGTTCTGGCAGGAAATTAAAAAATGAAATCCATATTGGGCACAGCCACAGTGTACAGAAGAAAATGTCTGACCCGTATACAGCCACAGTGAAGGTACTTAACGATACATGACAACCACAGTGAATGGATTAATTGGCTGATTGTCTAAACAACATAGTCCACTTCTGAAGGTACTTAACGATACATGACAGTCACAGTGAATGGATTAATTGGCTGGTTGTCTGAACAACATAGTCCACTTCTGAAGGTACTTAACGATACATGACAGCCACAGTGAATGGATTAATTGGCTGATTGTCTAAACAACATAGTCCACTTCTGAAGGTACTTAACGATACATGACAGACACAGTGAATGGATTAATTGGCTGATTGTCTAAACAACATAGTCCACTTCTGAAGGTACTTAACGATACATGACAGACACAGTGAATGGATTAATTGGCTGATTGACAGCCACAGGTATTCATATCTGCCTTTTGAAAGGTTCAATTTGTATTGGAAACTGACTTGTACAAGTATACCCTCAATATTTCTCAAAATGACCAGTTTGTATGTTAACTGGTCTATAATTTTGACCACTGGAAAAAGGCTTAAGTCCAGTGTTTACTAGTCATCCTGACAGTAAATAATGAGATCATTAAGGGCCCTAAGAACATAGTGGATAGCTGTGACTTCTGGAGGTGTGGACCCCATCCTTTATGGGCTGGGACTCAAGACCAGCCAAAAGTTTGATAAATAAATACGATTAAAAACCACTTTCTGGTTACACATTTTTATTTGAGAACAGTGTAAACAGAACGAAGTTTCTAACAGTATTTAATTGTTTATGACAAGTGTCCAATAAGAATTTTCTTATTCCTATTGATTAAATGAGTAACTACCGTAACCAAGAATTGATGAAAGGCAAAAGTTTGTATATTATTGTAGATAGGACAATAGGATTACAGGAACATCTACTGATTACCTTTGGTGATGTGACTTGTAGAAGAGTTTCTGACTCTTATATTGAAGCTACTTCAAGATTGTCTCTAAACTTGCAAGACCATTTGATGCAAAATTGTTAATATTAATTTAAAATTCATTCTAAAACATGATCAAAAAGTCAATGAAAAAAGAAAAATTAAAGCCAAGAGATTAATGTTTTTAATCTACCTTTTAGATAAGTTTTTAAGTTAAATCATGCTACTTAGTCTCTCCAGTTTTATTTTATGAAATTAAAATGTTACTTACAATTAACAGAATTTTTTTTTTTATAAGTATTGTGTAAAGAGTTTAGTGTTAATTTATTTTCAGTCTGTTGTATTACTGACAAACCTCCCTCTCACAAATCTTTACAAACAAGTCGTGGCCATCATTGCGAACAACTATTTTGAGAGTGGTGAACCAAGTATTGAAGCAGGTAAGTTAGTAAGTATATGTGTTTTAATGGTGGTGAACCAAGTATTGAAGCAGGTAAGTTAGTAAGTATGTGTGTTTTAATGGTGGTGAACCAAGTATTGAAACAGGTAAGTTAGTATGAGTGTTTTAATGGTGGTGAACCAAGTATTGAAGCAGATAAGTTAGTAAGTATGTGTGTTTTAATGGTGGTGAACTAAGTATTGAAGCAGGTAAGTTAGTAAGTATGTGTGTGTTTTAATGGTGGTGAACCAAGTATTGAAGCAGGTAAGTTAGTAAGTATGTGTGTTTTAATGGTGGTGAACCAAGTATTGAAGCAGATAAGTTAGTAAGTATGTGTGTTTTAATAGTATTCTATTCTCAGTAATCTACGTTAAGTAGTATCTACTCATTTGATTTCTAGCTATTTTTTAGATAACTAATTTCAACTTGATGGAAGTTCTATAGTACTCATTAAGATAAACAGTTAAACAGCTTTCACTGTCTGGTAGAATTTATACATTAAACAGTTTTTGCTCTATCCACTCCCATGGATTGAAGATTGTGTCACTAAAGAACATAGCTTTAGGTTCTGGTTTGGATTGATGTATTTGTTTTATTGACATTTATTGTACCTATAGTTTTATTCAACCCTGTTATTTATACATCCCTTATATGATATCATATAATATGCTTATATAGAGTGAGTTTTTTATTACTTGTATGGTGTTTCTTAACTTATTATCTGTGTAAACAGGTTGTCATGATATTGATCAATGGCCATCTCCAACACCAGGATCCACCCTACACCTGCCATTAATGGGAACAGTATTTCAGGTTTGGTAACTTAGAATATCTGCTGAAGTTATGATGTGTTCTGGATAAGATAATCTAAACCCTTCACTAACATTTTGGTGACAGTATTTCAGACATCTTAACTTAGAATATCTGTTGTGTTTAAGAAGTACCTCACAATCTATGTTTTTATGTTCTTGTTCTGCCTAGTTTTCTTTTCTTTATTCACAATACTTTTATTATTTTTATCTCTTCCAACTAAGCCATTCTTTAAAGATTCTAGAGGAATTTATTAGATATTCTGGAGCCATTTAATAAATTTCATGATCCAGGAGTAATAATGTATAATGGTGTGAAATCATCCAAATATAATCTATATACTACTGAACCTCTGAGATTGTTTGTTTGCTTGTCTCTAATTAAATACAACAAAAAACGGCACACAATACCACCACATTTGTAATGAAATGAGAATAGAAACAGAATAAAACAGGTTTCGTTAAAATCGGGCCACGGGTTATCGAGTTAGCCCCATTTTTCGGGTCACTTTTACGAAAATTTCTACCATGAGTAATTTTACATCACACCGTTCTCGCTCTTTACGAAACTTCTTCATTCAAATCTATTTTCCTGTCAATGTTCCCATCTTCATTAAAAGGTGAAGATGACAAAAACAAGATTGAAGA
>NW_013679632.1:6677-8201 GCF_000517525.1 Limulus polyphemus
TAAGATAATGACATTTTTTTTATCTTGTAAATTTCATTCAAATAACCTTGTATATTGGTAAACTGGATAACATTTTAAGTGTAGTCTTTATTTGAGTACTTGATATTTACCGGTAGTAAAATTTATGTTTGATATCTTTATTACGTTAGGAATCTGGGATTAAGTTTAGATATGATGAAACAAAGAGAAGGGTATCTGACAACATCATGGACCAGTGGATCGTGTCGTTTACCCAGAGTTTAGTGCTATTTGTGAAAAATGAGATGGCAGGTCAGTGTATGATGATACTGTTTACACTAGATCCTACGGCACATCTTGAAGCTCTAAAATAATCACAGAATCTTTAATCCAGAGTTTAGTGCTATTTGTGAAAAATGAGATGGCAGGTCAGTGTATGATGATACTGTTTACACTAGATCGTACGGTACATCTTGAAGCTCTAAAATAATCACAGGATCTTTAATCCGAGATACTGTGTGTGCTTAATGATCTAAACATATTATCGTGCAGATTTTCTAATTAAAGTTCACTTAGCATACTCTAATATTCGTGTTTGCTGTCTTTCCACAGCTTACAGGTTGTATACAGTGTTGCCTCGCCTGGTGAAGTTTGTTGACCAGTTGACTAACTGGTATGTACGTATGAACAGGAAAAGACTAAAAGTGAGTATAAGATGATTTTTGTTACTGATTGTCATCAGATTTTTTATATTTTTAACTAACTTTTACAATATGTTTTACTTCACAGACTGTACTTTATTAGATCAACTAATTGGTAGCTAAGAAAGAACTTCATTCTTGTACATTATTGGTACTTCATTCTTGTACATTATTGGTACTTCATTCTTGTACATTATTGGTACTTCATTCTTGTACATTATTGTTACTTCATTCTAGTACATTATTGGTAATTCATTCTTGTACATTATTGGTACTTCATTCTTGTACATTATTGTTACTTCATTCTTGTACATTATTGGTACTTCATTCTTGTACATTATTGGTACTTCATTCTTGTACATTATTGGTACTTCATTCTAGTACATTATTGGTACTTCATTCTAGTACATTATTGGTACTTCATTCTAGTACATTATTGGTACTTCATTCTTGTACATTATTGTTACTTCATTCTTGTACATTATTGGTACTTCATTCTTGTACATTATTGGTACTTCATTCTTGTACATTATTGGTACTTCATTCTAGTACATTATTGGTACTTCATTCTTGTACATTATTGGTACTTCATTCTTGTAGATTATTGGTACTTCATTCTTGTACATTATTGGTACTTCATTCTAGTACATTATTGGTACTTCACTTTTTAATAAAGAAGATGGGTACGTATCTATATTACTTGTAGGTTTGTAGTAGGTATGTATCTATGTTACTTGTAGGTTTGTAGTAGGTACGTATCTATGTTACTTGTAGGTTTGTAGTAGGTACGTATCTATGTTACTTGTAGGTTTGTAGTAGGTACGTATCTATGTTACTTGTAGGTTTGTAGTAGGTACGTATCTAT
>NW_013679633.1:0-4414 GCF_000517525.1 Limulus polyphemus
TCCTTACATTACAAAGTTCATAACATAAAATATATATGGATCTCGTTGTAACTTCTGTTTTTATCCGGAAATGTTACTTACATTACAAAGTTCATAACATAAAATATATATGGATCTCGTTGTAACTTCTTGTTTTTATCCGGAAATGTTACTTACATTACAAAGTTCATAACATAAAATATATATGGATCTCGTTGTAACTTCTGTTTTTATCCGGAAATGTTACTTACATTACAAAGTTCATAACATAAAATATATATGGATCTTGTTGTAACTCTTCTTTTTATCCAGAAATGTTACTTACAAAGTTCATCACATAAAATATATATGGACCTCGATCTTGGTCTCGACAGAGTCTGTATTGATTGCATCTCAGATTTTTCTGTTGGCTACAACTAGATAATATTTCTGTTAAAACAGATCCTATGATATTGCCCACATTTAAAGTGAAGAATTCCTGTAAAAGTGTGGTTTATTTTTTATAAACGACAGGACAATTTTTTTCAAAGCATCATTTCTATCTTTAAATGATCCTTGATGAAAATTTAAAAGATGTGGGAATAAAATTCCTTAATAGAAAAAGCACATTTACATCGCTGCTATGTGCTTCTTTTAAATATATTTCTAAGAGGAAAAAACAAACAGGCTGAAAACAACAATTGTGTTTTAGTCTTGTTGTTGAAGCCTATTTCAGATATGTTTATCGACACTTGAAACTTCTGAATTACTTGTCGATTATTATTTAAAACTAAAGAGTAAAAACAAACTCGAACCACATTACATAGGTAGTTTTACTCAGATGTCCCACAAAATAAAAATGGTGTCATTACACTAGAATATGATACTTACTCCAGTTTTTGATAAAAGTGGAATCCAAAATTTACAATTGGAGAACTTAAACTTAGTAAAATCAGACGGTTAGATCTTGTCGTGTCTTAAACACGTACTAAAGATGATAAAGCTAAACATAAGATTTATATTCAAGAACGTTGTTTGTGGTTTTTGCACATAGCTGCACTATCTGTGCTCTGTCGACAGGGGTTTGAACCATGGACATTAGTTACGGTAGGCCCATAATATTACCATGGAACCATGCAAGAAGAAGTTTGAAAATAAGTTTGGTCTTGTCTTTATTTAGTATTGACTATTATACTATCTAAAAACCTGAAAGGTAAATTTTAAAAACACTTCAAAGCTGTGGTACAAAAAAAGTCAAAATGGTTTTCCATATTAAAATTTTCAGCATGACAATTATAGACTAATAATAATTAAGATAGTTCTTAAAAGTGCCAAGAGATGGCACTATATCTGATGTTCCATATGTATACAAAACACTACTAATATTAACTTCTGATCCAAGAAGTTACTAGAAATATACTCAGTAATGAGAATAGCTAACAAACAATATTACTTTATAATGTATTGTTTCATCAGCCTAGTACTTATATCAATTCATCAGATTATACAATACGACTTCTCTAATAGGTTGTATAAAGATTAAGATTCCCTCCAATTGGGTTTCATCAGAAGCGACTGGTGTCCAAGCAATGAAAAATCAAACTTGAATTTGTATTAGGATTAGTTCCAAGTTGTTTATCAACTGTTGTTATGTTTAAAACTAGTTATTTTTTTTTCAGTTCTAGAAACTAAAAAATGACAGGAATGCACGTGGTAGATATTTCACCACTTCTTATAATGAATATTTACTCACAAGCCCCCCAGTGGCACAGCGGTATGTCTGCGGACTTACAACGCTAGAAACCGGGTTTCGATACCCGTGGTGGGCAGAGCACAGATAGCCCTTGTGTAGCTTTGTGCATAATTAAAAACAAACAATTTACTCACAAGCAAATATGATTAGGATTGAGTATGTTATATTAAAACGATTTTGGAGTCTCACTACATCCTGTCTATCCATGTCCATTTATGTTCTATTTGTTGACCATGCATCATTGAAATAGCACTGCAGTGTAGTTTCTATTTCAGTAGACTCCGTCATCAGACTGTCATGTCCTGATCGTTCCACTCCTCCATGCAGGTTTTCCATAATCCATCTAATGTACAAGGGTGGCAGTTTCTTAGCACGTGTTCAACAATCCTATAACACAGATATCCATAGGTACTGCGTCCAGCGACTTGACATTCATATCTTCCTATATGATAGCGTGAATACCCGTTTCATTCTCCAGCTTCTTGAAATATGTGATGGTTTATGGGAGCTATGACTAGAAGTCTTATCTTGGTGAACTCATTCTCTGTTTGTCTCGTTTCCAGATGAAGATCTTACTTGATCATGTTGTGTACTATAGCCTGGGGCATTTACATGGGTATTTCCATTGACTTTTATTACAGTGGATTCTCACCTGTTACAATGCATCACAATTAGCTTTGCTCATCACGTCTGGGATGCAACTTTTTGCAGGTTTCCTTCTGGTTGCTCTCAAGTTGATCAATATTCCTTTGTTTTCCAATTACATCAAGTACGAAGGATATCCCCATTTAGGCAATTCTAAATCCACGATTTAAACACAGCTTTATGATGTGAATGTTATAATTTCCCCAAAGTGATCAACTTTCGGTGGCATCACACTACTTACGAAATACCAAACAATGTCAAAATATAGTTCTGATACAAGCTATTCCACCGTGACTTTATATTGGTTGTGATCGCCATGGGACTCGCTGGCTTGCATATTTAAAGCTGTTTTAGTATTAAAAACAAACCCTGTGTACATAGCCACCTAAACTTGGCTGAAACGACGAAGTGTTTTGTATTAAAAAACGAAACATTTGTGGACAACAAAAGTACAAAAGTTAAATATGTATCAATTTTCCAGGCCCATCAACACAGCTGTATGTTTTTGTATTGTACAGAAGTTCCTTTCGACCAACAAACAACTGCGCATGTTCAGAATTTCGTATCACGTCTTTCAATACGAGTAACATAGTTTCACTAATTAGAAGTTTGGTTATATTGGAAGTATGATAAACGAAAATATTGGATTTGTTTGCGAATGGGAAATAATTAGTAGTTTAATTTCGATCTTTTTATTTTGCAAACTAAGAAAAAAAAAGCAGATTTAAACGTAAATCACAAAGACATTTTTGTGGGAGTCGCCTAAAATTTTGCAACATATTGTGTAAATGCCCTATTTTTATTATTGGCTCATAAGGAATGTTAGTATTATTCCAGCTTTTGGGGTTTTATAATACGCATTACACTTGTGGGACAGCGGTAAGTTAAAGGACTTACAGCGCTAAAACCCGGGGTTCGATTCCCCGCGGTGAACACACATCAGATATTTGCTCTAGATTAACAAACAAGTGTTACACTTAAATACACAGATTGTGGGTGCTAGTAAACATATATATATGTGTCTTACTGTTTCAAAGTTTGGCTCAGACCACTTTCTTATTAAATTTGTAAACTCTGCTATATTTCTGTTTTTCGGTGTTTTATCGAAGTAGTTTCGCTACAGTACGCGACTCTTTAAGTTAAAGAGTTCTATTTATTAGTAAAATTACATGTATTTAGCAGGTCAAAACTTTTTTTTTGCGGTTGTACCTTGTTAGGGTCGATTTAAAGGAAATTAGACAAGGGTGTCTGGGGATCACATAGTGGGGCACATTTGTGAAACAATTATGTAGTAATTTAAGGCTTATCATTTTTGTGTCAATCTTAAATTTAATACAATAATTTAAGGCTTACCATTTGTGTGTCAATTTTAAGTTTAATACAGTAATTTAAGGCTTATCATTTGTGTGTCAATCTACTTAAATACAGTAATTTAAGGCTTATCATTTTTGTGTCAATCTTAAATTTAATACAATAATTTAAGGCTTACCATTTGTGTGTCAATCTTAAGCTTAATGCAGTAATTTAATGCTTATCATTTATGTGTCAATCTTAAGTTTGATACAGTAATTTAAGGCTTATCATTTATGTATCAATCTTAAGCTTAGAACAGTAATTTAATGCTTATCATTTATGTGTCAATCTTAGCTTAGAACAGTAATTTAATGCTTATCATTTATGTGTCAATCTTAAGCTTAGAACAGTAATTTAAGGCTTATCATTTATGTGTCAATCTTAAGCTTAGAACAGTAATTTAAGGCTTATCATTTATGTGTCAATCTTAAACTTAATGCAGTAATTTAAGGCTTATCATTTATGTGTCAATCTTAAACTTAATGCAGTAATTTAATGCTTATCATTTATGTGTCAATCTTAAGTTTAATACAGTAATTTAAGGCTTATCATTTATGTGTCAATCTTAAGCTTAATGCAGTAATTTAATGCTTATCATTTATGTGTCAATCTTAGCTTAGAACAGTAATTTAAGGCTTATCATTTATGTGTCAATCTTAAGCTTAATGCAGTAATTTAATGCTTATCATTTATGTGTCAATCTTA
>NW_013679633.1:5190-7539 GCF_000517525.1 Limulus polyphemus
AGTAATTTAATGCTTATCATTTATGTGTCAATCTTAAGCTTAGAACAGTAATTTAATGCTTATCATTTATGTGTCAATCTTAAGCTTAGAACAGTAATTTAATGCTTATCATTTATGTGTCAATCTTAAGCTTAATGCAGTAATTGAAGGCTTATCATTTATGTGTCAATCTTAGCTTAGTACAAAGAAAAAAAAATCTTCCTTGAGTTAAATTGGTAATTGTAATTAACGCCTATACCTAACCAGAGAGTGGAGACAAACACTAATTCTAATTCTTTTCAGCAACGTATTTTTGCTTTTCAAACTTGGAAGGATAAATTGAACGATTATCACCGACAAAACCAAAAAAAAACCAAAGGTATGAATTATCTCAAACTACTCGAAAAAATCAAATATAGAATAATTTATCCTCTCGTATCTCTGCGGTTAGTCTTGCCATCTTTCTGAAAAAATAAATAAATGTACTCGATCGAACAATGGCCCCGTTGTATGTTGATAATTATGCTGTAGGTGGTTACTCTTGTATTGATGTGTGTGCATGCTGACGATCATCCCTCTGGCGTTGGTTACAAAGGTCGTATTGTTGTTTCTTACAGTAACAATCTTGTCGGCCCACTCTTTTCTACTGAGGGTTTACCTGTTCCCTTGCAAATGACTTTACATTAGGTGCGGTGGGGGGGTATCATTACCACAGCCCTCAGCTGACGGCTTGTGGGGTGTATTCCATGCATGATTCAATGGTACATAAGTTTTCGCTCGTGAAAGGTTGATGACTGAGGTTTTAAAGCATCTTTTCGTAGGAATTTTTCGACACTTGATTACATACACCGCGTGTATCGAAACCCAATTTTTAGGGTCATAAGCCTGCAGATTTATCGCTGAGCCAGTGGAAGCTTCTACACTTGAAGTTAATATGATGCCCATCACGGGTATCGAAACCCAATTTTTAGCGTCATAAGCCTGCAGATTTACCAGTGTGGGGGTCTACATTTGAAGTTAATATGATGCCCACCACGGGTATCGAAACCCAATTTTTAGCGTCGTAAGCCTGCAGATTTACCAGTGTGGGTTTCTACGCTTGAAGTTAATGTGATTAACAAAGGCAGAACAGATAATATTTTCTAAGAATAAAGTACGTTATTCGGCTTTTGTGCCTTTTAAATGTTTGTTAAACTTTACGATAATTTTTTACGAATTATTTATAACTCTTGTAGACAAACGTACAGTTTGTTTTAAGAAAGTTTTTTTTAAAAGAAATAATATATGTTGCTTGCTGTTTAAATCTTATTAGTTAGAAATTTTCTCCATATTTATATATACAAATATAATGTGTTTATCTTGGTAATACAGAAAACACTGTTTCCTGCTAACTTCCACGTCCTCCAGTAGCACAGCGGAATGTCTGCGGATTTGCAACGCTAGAAACCGGCTTTCGATACCCGTGGTGGGCAGAGCACATATAGCCCATTGTGTATCTTTGTGCTTAACTACAAAAAAAACAACAAAAAACACCAACACTAGTTTCAAATTTGAAAAACAAACAATTATACATTTACGTTTTTATGTATAAATAATAAAATTGTTATAAACACCTTGTAGATAATAAAATTGTTATAAACACCTTGTAAATAATAAAATTGTTATTGCACCTTGTAAATAATAAAATTGTTATTACACCTTGTAGATAATAAAATTGTTATAAACACCTTGTAGATAATAAGATTGTTATAAACACCTTGTAAATAATAAAATTGTTATAAACACCTTGTAGATAATAAAATTGTTATTACACCTTGTAAATAATAATATTGTTATAAACACCTGGTAAATAATAAAATTGTTATTACACCTTGTAAATAATAAAATTGTTATTACACCTTGTAAATAATAAAATTGTTATTACACCTTGTAGATAATAAAATTGTTATTACACCTTGTAAATAATATAATTGTTATAAACACCTTGTTGATAATAAAATTGTTATTACACCTTGTAAATAATAAAATTGTTATAAACATCTTGTAGATCATAAAATTGTAATAAACACCTTGTAAATAATAAAATTGTTATAAACACCTTGTAAATAATAAAATTTTTATAAACACCTTGTAAATAATAAAATTGTTATAAAAACCTTGTAAATAATAAAACTGTTATAAACACCTTGTAAATAATAAAATTGTTATTACACCTTGTAAATAATAAAATTTTTATAAACACCTTGTAAATAATAAAATTGTTATAAAAACCTTGTAAATAATAAAACTGTTATAAACACCTTGTAAATAATAAAATTGTTATAAACACCTTGTAAATAATAAAATTGTTATAAACACCTTGTAAATAAT
>NW_013679634.1:0-2329 GCF_000517525.1 Limulus polyphemus
TGCATGTTATTTTGTAACCTGTTGCTCCACACACCCCTTTTTTGTTTCTCACGTGATTAAAGTAACGGACAGTAGAAGTGAATAAAGTGTTAGTTCAGCGAATAGAGGTCACTTTCCTTCTTATTAAGGAAGACGTTTGGAAGGATTCGAATTTGATTTGGATAGGTTCAGTTAGCACTACAATGTATGCGGCTGCTTCAACAAAGGTTTAATTTGAAATTGAAATGAGCACATTAGTCACGCAGTCTACAGTTCGAATGGAGAGTATTGTTGAAACTCACAGCCAATAAATATTCAGCACGCTACTTCTGGTTAATTACTTTGTTGGTGCAGGAGTTGAACAAACCAGTTTGTTTACATGAGCTAAAGAAAGGTAATAAAATATTATGCTTGCTTAACCCAAACTATTCCTCGTCCCCTTGACACGTAATGAAGAAGCGCAACGGTGTGCGAAACATGAAAAATCACAGGATCCAGCTACAACAACTGTTTGTGTTCATGAGTCTCGTTAGTGCTACCAGTTCAATGGATTTACTGATGTAAAGTGTTAAGATGAAGAAAACATCACATACACAAAACAACAACATGAAGACTATTACAAGATGACCCCTAACAAAAACAAACAAACGAAAAACATCACCGTATCTTAGTTGGGTTGTCAGTCAGTCTGTCTGTCTCTATTTGACTACCTTAATCTGATTGGTTGTCTGTAATAGTTTGTAGCTTTTTCTAGCTTTGTTTGATTATCTTAGTTTGTTTGTCATTCTAGCTTTGTTTGTCTATCTTAGCCTGGCTGTTTGTAAATGTTTCTATTTGGCTACCTTAACCTTAATGTCTGTAATAGTTTGTCTCTTTCTCTAGCTTTGTTTGTCTATTTTAGTCTGGCTGTCTCGCTTTATCAACGTTAGTTTGTCTATGTTGATATGTCTGGCTCGGTTTCATAATTCTAACCTGTTTTCTTTTACAGATAAAAGCCTATCTGTATATATTATGAACTATTACGTAACCTAACGGTCAATATTAGTAAAGGACCAAGTTTTCTAATTCTGGTGGTTAGATTACGGGTTCGAATCCCGTCACCAAACATGTTCATCCACACTATACTTGTTGGTGTTGACTGGCTGTTATCCTTCTTGTCTATCATTTCAAAATTAGGCACAACTAGTGTAGAAGCTCAACAACCAGCCAAACATTTACGATGATATTTTTTCTATAAAATGTTTGTTTAGCTGTGACAGTAGCACAGTTAGTATTGTGTCAGAAAACAGTTTATTTAGTAAATACAAATCGTTGATAGAAAATAAAATTATCTGTTTAATTTTTGAATTTCGCGCCAAGCTACACGAGGGCTATCTGCGCTAGCCGTCTCTAATTTAGCAGTGTAAAACTAGAGGGAAGGCAACTAGTCATCACCACCAACTCTTGGGCTACTCTTTTACTAACGAATAGTGGGATTGACCGTCACATTGTAACGCCCCCACTGCTGAAAGGGCGAGCATGTTTGGTGTGACGGGGATTCGAACTCACAACCCTCAGATTGCGACTCGAGCGATCTAACCACCTGGCTAATAACTAGCAAACTGAATCAACATCCCTTCGCAAGTGATTCATCCAGAAGACCTTGGGTACAAATTATCAGGTACACGTCTTTCAGGTTAGCACCAATTCTCTCAAAGTTGCAGAAACTGACACTTTGCTCTATCCGATGTATAGACTGATGAAAATTTATTAACAAATCAAATCCAACTGGATTTTACTTTATCTTAACGATATTTATTAACTTTATATATTTATTTTAAACTTGAACACTTATGTCAAAAAATCTCGTCAATGATGGATTTCGTGAATCCTGTTTATCCAACAGACTGTTGACTTGCCTCTAATATGTTGTGACATAAACTGTTGACTTGCCTCTAATATGTCGTGATACAAACTGTTGACTTGCCTTTAATATGTCGTGATATAAACTGTTGACTTGCCTCTAATATGTCGTGACATAAACTGTTGACTTGTCTCTAATATGTCGTGACACAAACTGTTGACTTGCCTCTAATATGTCGTGATACAAACTGTTGACTTCCCTTTAATATGTCGTGACATAAACTGTTGACTTGTCTCTAATATGTCGTGACACAAACTGTTGACTTGCCTCTAATATGTCGTGATACAAACTGTTGACTTCCCTTTAATATGTAGTGACATAAACTGTTGACTTGCCTCTAATATACACCTGGAAAAAAAGTTAAGCACCCCCAAATATTTTTCAGGATTGCTTATTGAAAATAAGGTTTAATTTTCATGATGTTGAGCAATGTTCATAATTTCAAAC
>NW_013679634.1:3329-5130 GCF_000517525.1 Limulus polyphemus
ATCAGTCACAAGAACGTCGAATCTGAATCACTTGAAAAAACACGGGGGTGCTTAACTTTTTTCCAGGTGTATATGTGGTGACATAAACTGTTGACTTGCCTCTAATATGTCGTGACACAAACTGTTGACCTGCCTCTAATATGTCGTGACACAAACTGTTGACTTGCCTTTAATATGTCGTGATATAAACTGTTGACTTGCCTCTAATATGTCGTGATACAAACTGTTGACTTGTCTTTAATATGTCGTGACATAAACTGTTGACTTGCCTCTAATATGTCGTGATACAAACTGTTGATTTGTCTTTAATATGTCGTGACACAAACTGTTGACTTGCCTCTAATATGTCGTGATACAAACTGTTGACTTGTCTTTAATATGTCGTGACATAAACTGTTGACTTGCCTCTAATATGTCGTGATATAAACTGTTGACTTGTCTTTAATATGTCGTGATACAAACTGTTGACTTGCCTCTAATATGTCGTGATACAAACTGTTGATTTGCCTTTAATATGTCGTGACACAAACTGTTGACTTGCCTCTAATATGTCGTGATACAAACTGTTGACTTGCCTCTAATATGTCGTGATACAAACTGTTGACTTGCCTTTAATATGTCGTGACACAAACTGTTGACTTGCCTTTAATATGTCGTGATACAAACTGTTGACTTGCCTCTAATATGTCGTGATACAAACTGTTGACTTGCCTTTAATATGTCGTGATACAAACTGTTGACTTGCCTCTAATATGTCGTGATACAAACTGTTGACTTGTCTCTAATATGTAGTGACACATAAAATTGCCTGTTGAATTGCCTCTAATATGTCGTGACACAAGCTGTTGACTTACCTCTTATAGCGTGACACATTAAAATATCTGTTGAATTGCCTCTAGTATACCATGACACATTAAACTGAGTGGGAAGGATGTAATACGAGAGAGGCTTTTACAGACAAACTGGAATCCCTATAATGTAATTTCGAACCTTCCTGACACGTTTACTGTTTTGTTACAAGCGCTCGAAGCTCGTTACTGAGAAGGGGAGGACCAGTGGTCTTGTCCCGGCGACTGCTTATTTCTTGTTAGTATACTAACCATTCTTTCCTGCTCTGCTGTGGTCAATTATAATGTTAAATACCACGATAGTCCGAAAACGTACACACAAAACGTATATTACAATAAACACAGGAAATCTTTAGTTCAACTAACACGGACTTTAGGCCTAAACAAGTATACAGTACGTTCTCTAATTGAGTTAACAATTAATATAACGTCGATCGAATAACATACTTTGACGATAAAAACTGAACTTTATTTAAGTACTGTACTGACCGTGAAATAGCTACTAGTGTGTAAAGAGATATGCTCTTTATAGTCTTATTTATCCACCGGTATTACTGTCTAAATTATTACAGCTTCGCTTATATTCTGAAGCAGATATTGTATTCACAATATAACTGAGCAAAGTGTAACATGTAACATAAAACTTGCATAATTAAAACTAGGAAAAGAACAAGACTTTGTTCGGATTTATAAAGTGAAAAATTCAAACAAAATAAGCTCACCTTCATACCTAGAAAAACGAACATAGTAAGCCCACGTTAATATCTAGAAAAACGAACGAAGTAAACCCACGTTCATATCTAGAAAAACGAACATAGTAAGCCCACGTTAATATCTAGAAAAACGAACACAGTAAGCCCACGTTCATATCTAGAAAAACGAACAAAGTAAACCCACGTTCATATCTAGAAAAACGAACATAGTAAGCCCACGTTCATATCTAGAAAAACGAA
>NW_013679634.1:5900-8524 GCF_000517525.1 Limulus polyphemus
TAGAAAAACGGACAAACTAAGCCCACGTTCATATATAGAAAACCGAACAAAATAAGCCCACGTTCATATTTAGAAAAACGGACAAACTAAGCCCACGTTCATATATAGAAAACCGAACAAAATAAGCCCACGTTCATATTTAGAAAAACGGACAAACTAAGCCCACGTTCATATCTAGAAAAACGAACACAATAAGCCCACGTTTATATCTAGAAAAAGAAACAAAGTTAGTCCACGTTCATATCTCTAAACATTCAGAGAAAGTAAGCCTACCTTCAGATTTCTAAAGAATATTGAAACATAACTTACGTTTATAGAGAGACCGAGTATATAAGATAATTTTCATATTTAGACAGTACAAGTATCTCACGTTTATAGAGTTTAGTTTTTAAGTATCAAAAACTATCCAAGTTGATTTTTTTCTTCTGCTCTATAAATGCTCCTTTTTTTTTTTACAAATGAATATATGCTAAAAGAACACTCGCACCCAAACAACAGCATTTATGATAACACAAACTATTTAAGTTAGAATAATATAACAAATAGCATCTTGCAATGAAGAGAACGACAAATTATCGTTACATTATTGTAAGATGAAAAGTAAAACTTTCTGTGATTTAATAAGTCTATTCCATTGTCGTATGCTGACATTTTTTTGGGGGGTCTTTCTTTTTAAATAGTTCTACTTTTAAAGTGCTTCAATAGTTTCTAACGAAGACAAAAAATAAAAATAAAAATCCGGCCGAGCAGACTAGACAGTTAATGAAGAACCTAGAGAATACAGCCATATGTCTCTTTACCAAATCAAAGCTCTCCTTGCTCGAAGCAAAATTTGAATTCAAGCATAGAATTTCTGTACTGTTCGTATGCACGTGGAATTATTCAACTGAAGTGCAAAGAGCGCGCCGGTGCACGCTGAAACCGAGGTAATGCAAACAAGTCGGGAATATCTTCACAGTTGAACTGTTGAATGACTAATTTGGTTCGGAATAAGTGGCTGAATGTTATATATATATAGAGAGAGTCTTGAGCCATCAGACTGCCTGGATACGTAAGTTATGGTGGTATTGAGCTTTTGTAGCTGATGAAATCTGAAATATTCCCCCGCATATTTTTTTAAAGTAATTTATAAAGCTTCGAATAAAAAATATTAAAATTCATCATAGATCAACGGTTGTTGATTTTCGGCCTCGGTCGTAAGAAAAAACTTTACTCTTTTAAAAAAACTAGTCACAGTTTCTGCTGTTAAAGATTAGTCAAAAGATGTTACGTACGTTTGTGTTTGTTCTTCGAATCTGACCAGGTTTATATATATATTCGGTTGTTTGAGAAGAGAACATGTGCAAGAAGATGTAAAAAAAAAAAGGTCAACTATAAAATTCAAATTCTAGTTAGGGCTTAAAGCTAGACAACCGATTGAAAACTCCTGGTCAATAAGAGCAGGAAGAATACACTGGTCAATCGAAGGAGTAAGGAACCACTGGCCATTTAAAGAAGAAAGAATCAGAAAAGTTTAAATTTGTTAAAAAGAAATGAACAAACCAAGACAGGTATTTATGAACAAACCAAGACAGGTATTTTTTGGCACTTCTACTTATGTAGAGCAGTTTCATTTGATGAAATGCAAACTTTAAAATTAATTCTAAATGTTTCTTCCTCATATTTCTCTAAAAGAAATGCTGATTTAAAGATATAACGAGGAAGAAATGGTTAGTATTTGTAACTAACATCGTTGTTTTGTTACATTTAAGGTTTCTTCTCTGAAACGCCCAGGGTTTCCAAACATCATGTTGAAAGTTTAATAAATACATTTTGAGCAATGTTTAAGGACAATCAAAGAAGTAAAAACCACTGGTCAATAAGAGAAGGAAGAATACACAGGTTAATCAAAGGAGTAAGGAACCACTGGTCAATAAGAGCAGGAAGAATACACTGGTCAATCGGAGGAGTAAGGAACCACTGGTCAATAAGAGAAGGAAGAATACACAGGTTAATCAAAGGAGTAAGGAACCCCAGTGTATTCTTCCTTCTCTTATTGACTAGTGGTTTTTACTTCTTTGATTGACCAGTGTATTCTTCCTTCTCTTAGTGACTAGTGGTTTTTTACTTCTTTGATTGACCAGTGTATTATTCATTCTCTTATTGGCTAGTGTTTTTTTACTCCTTTGATTGACCAGTGTATTATTCATTCTCTTATTGGCTAGTGGTTTTTTTACTCCTTTGATTGACCAGTGTATTCTTCATTCTCTTATTGGCTAGTGGTTTTTTTACTCCTTTGATTGACCAGTGTATTCTTCCTTGTCTTATTGACTAGTGGTTTTTACTTCTTTGATTGACCAGTGTATTTTTCCTTCTTTGATTGACTAGTGTATTCTTCTTTGGAAGAATACACTGGTCAATCAAAGAAGTAAAAAACCACTAGTCAATAAGAGGGTGACTAGTGGTTTTTTACTTCTTTGATTGACCAGTGTATTATTCATTCTCTTATTGGCTAGTGGTTTTTTTACTCCTTTGATTGACCAGTGTATTATTCATTCTCTTATTGGCTAGTGGTTTTTTACTCCTTTGATTGACCAGTGTATTATTCATTCTCTTATTGGCTAGGGGGTTTTTTTCTCCTTTTA
>NW_013679635.1:0-6753 GCF_000517525.1 Limulus polyphemus
CTTATATATATATATATACAAATTATGAATTTTGTTTTACTACATAGTATAAATCAATGTCTCTCGTTAAATTTGTCGTGTATAAAGTCATTACTGTTGAAAATTATGAATTTTGTTTTACTACACAGTAAAAATCAATGTCTCTCGTTAGCCCCCCAATGTCACAGCGGTATGTCTGCGGATTTACAACGCTAGAATCCGGGTTTTGATAGCCGTGGTGGGCAGAGCACAGATAGCCTAATGTGTAGCTTTGTGCTTAATTACAAACAAACAAGCGTTTAAATCTCTTAAATCGTTATTCAAATGCTTCTGGGGTAATGACGAACATTGCGGCTAGCCACAGGCTATTGTGGAAATATACGTCATTGGTGTGTTATATGACGATACCCGTGGTGGGCAGAGCAGAAATAGCCCATTGTGTTGCTTTGTGCTTAACTTCAAAAAAAACTTCTGTAAAGTCATAACTGCTGAAAATTTTATTGGTTGAATCAGTAAAAAACTATCACCCTAATTAGATAATTTGTTGGTGTCTGTTTTAGACAAGGAATTAAACATAACCATTCCTTAAATTGAATGAAACTAATTCCGTTAAGTCAGAGAGTATAAACATCAAATAAATATTCGTATGTTTTGTGTATTAGAGTTTGTTTTTGTTTTTTTAAACCTATCATTCAGAAGAACACGAAAACATTAACCACAGGAGAAAAAGTTAGCCAGTGAACAAAGTAAAGAATTCGTGTATATTTTAAGTGCATGACTTTCTATTGAAATGGACATCATTGAAGAACACGTCTCTCCGTTCAAACCACTGCACGAGAGAACATGTCTTACTTTACTTACATCCGATTGGTTGCGTATAATAACAGTAAACTATAAGAAACGAGAAATCACTGACTTCTATCTTGGAGTATACATCAGCTAATATCGGTGTAGTTCGAGTAAAAGCCCCATTGAAGTAAACTACTTTGAGGTAAATAGTCACGTACAAACTACTCACGTGCGAAACGTATAGAAACCCAGGATTTTTAACTGCTTTTCTTTCTCCTTTCCTCTCTCCCCGAGACCGAGATCCATATATAAGGTGGTACTTCAGTCATGAAACGGGTAATATCCATTAGCCTAAGTTATCCCAGCAAGAAACCCATGTAATGGATGTTGATGTCTTTAAATCAGATTAAAGCTTTTCGGGTTCTACATCATCATTCAATTAGTGCTTTCTTTCCGTGGCTAGCGAGAGACTGCGGCCCGCTAGAACGCTGCGGAGTAACGGCGTATATAAAGTAAATTAGGAACAACAGCTCTTCGGCCACAGAATGATTTGCTATTAAATATTTAGGCGTGAATTAATGGCTATAACGTTCGGGCCTGCTTCATTTCACGGAGAAGGGCACACATTCATTTCATTAGTTGCTTCTGGGCTAGAGGGACAGACGACAGTATTTTTTCTTTGGTTTTTGTTGTTGCTCTGTTTCACATTCTTCAGCCCCCCCCCCTCACAGTGGCACAGCGGTATGTCTGCAGACTTACAACGCTAAAATCCGGGTTTCGATACCCGTGATGGGCAGAGCATAGATAGCCTTAATTATTAACACATTCTTCAACGTTTTTCTTTTTCTGTACACAGTAAATATTAAATAATATACTCATGTATATATATAGATGTACACACTTATAAACCCATATATACACGTAAGTTATGCCTTTCTTGAAATGCAAACATGATTTTTTTTCTTTTCTTGAATGAGTGATTTATTTTATTTGTATATTCTGACAATTTCACAGATGTTTCTCAAGACGTAAGAACTAAGATCATGCGGGATTCGAACCCGTGAGTTTGTTCAGCAGAAAAGCAAATGAGTTAACCACCTAATCCACCGTCTCTCGTAAGCTGCAACTCTCTGTTTTCACGTCTTTGGAAAAAAAATATATTATAGTTGTTCATAGCTATGTGCCATTATTAACATTTCTCTACCTTTCTACCGCTTGCTTTTCGTTTTCATAGTCTGGCATACCTTTTCATTTTTGTGGTCTGACGCAACTTTTCATTTTTGTGGCCTGACATACCTTTTCATTTTTGTAGTCTGGCATACCTTTTTATTTTCATAGTCTGACACACCTTTTCATTTTTATAGTCTGACGTGTTTTTTCAATTGAAAACCGCTCAATGAAAGTCAGTAAGGTGTATTTCTTGAAAGCCTATCACCAAGAAAAGCCACCGTTGCGTCTTTAAAGAAAACAGTTTGTTTGTAGTTAAGCACAAACAAACTACAAAAAAAAAGGCTATCTGTGCTCTGCCCACCACGGGTATCGAAAACCGGTTCCGAGCGTTATATGATAGCATTATATTGTAACAGAAACATATATGCAACTACTCGAATAATGAAAGAATGCTGAGCCGGTATGACGGACCGGGTAACCGCTACCAATCATGTGTATTAGCTATCTCTACTAACCAAATATACGCTTTCTTTCATATGATCATGTGTGAACGTGAGTATCCATACCAATTACAAACAGTAAGCACTAAGACAAGCTATCTCTACTAACTAAATATACGCTTTGTTTCATATGATCATGTGTGAACGTGAGTATCCATACCAAGTACAAACAGTAAGCACTAAGACAAGCTATCTCTACTAACCAAATATACGCTTTGTTTCATATGATCATGTGTGAACGTGAGTATCCATACCAAGTACAAACAGTAAGCACTAAGACAACTCTGCGTTACAACGCAAAATGTACAGGTATAATAACACACGTTTAAACCTCCGTTACAACGTAAAAAGTATAACATACATTTAAACCTCTCTTAGCATGTTAGAGATGCAGAAAAAGTGTTTAAATGTTACGATAAGAAATATACAGTATATTATAGCTGAACATATAATTTCCTATCAAAACCTTATTAAAGATAATATTAAAATAGTATAATATATCATTCAAGCAGTTCAAGTCTCTATGCGAAAATTCTGTTATCACACTTATAATGAACTTTTGATGAATTAAGCGTTACCATGGTTTCGTAAGCGAACGTACCTCAGTATAGTAGTTATGAATTAAGCGTTACCATGGTTTCGTAAGCGAACGTACCTCAGTATAGTAGTTATGAATTAAGCGTTACCACGGTTTCGTAAGCGAACGTACCTCAGTATAGAAGTTATGAATTAAGCGTTACCATGGTTTCGTAAGCGAACGTACCTCAGTATAGTAGTTATGAATTAAGCGTTACCATGGTTTCGTAAGTGAACGTACCGCAGTATAGTAGGTCAGCGTTTGATTACCTCTTACCATTAACGACAGTAATTCATATCTTTATGTACTTAGACGTGCAAGAATTTGGTTCAATACTAGTTGCCACATGAGGGCCCAGGCTCCTGTCGGTGCAACCTCTATCTGAGATTGTCTCCATGTAGCACTGAACTTAACTTAGTGAGCTTAAAAACGTGTATGTATATAACAAAATGATAGTTTCAATCACTATATATATAAATATACGAGATATTTTGAATTTATAAGCAATGTTTTACATTAAGAACCTGTTTCTTTGTTATTAGTATTTATAATATATAAGAATACATTTAATAAGTTGTAGATGGACGAGGCCATTGAAAGCACAGTGTGTTAGCAAAAATCTTCCTTTGAGCTTTGGAAGGATAAACCACTACTTTGGGCAGTTATTTCCAAGAGAGCACGTGATCTCCCTTAACACTTGGGAAGGATAAACCACTACTTTGGGTCAGTTATTTCCAAGAGAGCACGTGATCTCCCTTAACACTTGGGAAGGATAAACCACTACTTTGGGTCAGTTATTTCCAAGATAGCATGCGATTTCCTTTAATACTTTGGAAGGATAAACCGTTACTTTGGGTTAGTTACTTCCAAGAGATGCACTAATAACTCTTCTTCGCACTGCCATCCCTAATTTTGAATCGGTAGACATACCGCCAACACTTGCGGCTCTTGTCTGACCAAATAGCGAGACACGACTGTCACTCTTATAACGGGGAATACCATCTTATAATGGGGAATACCAGTTTGTAACAAAGAGACACGAAGCATAAACCTTTGGATTTACAGTCTGGGCAAGCTAATTCCGAGGCCTCGCCCGCCCTAACACTCAGCTTCTTGGGGAAGGAGGAAGCCAACAAACTTCTCTTCGTTTGCATAATCTAAAATATGTGAATTCAAGAAGGGCGTTGTTACAGGAAAAAGGAGTCAGGGGTCTTTTTTTTCTTATACAACGACTCGTTATTTTACTGGAATATTTTTTATTTTGTTTGTTTTTTTCTTTGATACCAGCCATATTCGATAATGCCATTTTCTGTGTCGAAAGGTATGATAGGGAATACCATAACATGTCGGCGAACTAATAATATTAGACTCATTTCCCATTTTTAGACATGCATATTTAGACTGTGCAAAATTAACAGAGCAACGGGAAGAGATTACATGTAGGTTAGGGTCAAAGCTTAAAATATAGTAAGGCAAAGTTAAAGAGCTATTAACGTAGGATAAATAACCCATGAGGTTCTGATTAGAGTGTTTTCTAGTTCTATTATCAAAAAGGCTTTATTTCGTTCCCTTACCCATTCATTATATACTTTTTACAATATCCAGATTCCGTATTTAGTATTTTTCAACCCGAAGGACACCTTATGCATCACACAAACTGAACGTCCAGTTTAGAGATCCCCAGGTTCAGGCATAGCCAGTTACTATTATGGAACCGCTGACCAGAGGAAGAGGAACCGTTCAAAAACACGTGCCGCCTATACAGGTTATTCTTAACAGAATACTTGGATACCGCTTCCACAAGTGAAAGTACAGAGTGTGTTCAGTGGCAAATCACGGTTCAAACTTTTCACCTTTCAATCCACTCAGCCCATCACGCCAACCGCTAGGATAAAACCGGTCCACAGTATTTAAAAATGGAAGATAGATATATACTATACTAATGCCATCTGCCACCGTCCCTAATTTTCAACTAATTATCAGGGGGGAATTCAGGCAGCCAATTAACAGCATATTGTCAAATAGCAATCGTGTTGCGGGTTTGCCGAAAAGGGTTCACCCTCTCCAATATGTGGCCAACTTTACTGATGGTCTGAAAGTCCATATACTGCTAACCACAATCTGTGAAACTTCTATTTTATTGATGGTCTGAAAGTTAGTCCACATACTGCTAACTACAATCTGTGAAATTTCTATTTTATCGATGGTCTGAAAGTTAGTCCATATACTGCTAATCACAATCTGTGAAACTTCTATTTTATTGATGGTCTGAAAGTTAGTCCATATACTGCTAACCACAATCTGTGAAACTTCTATCCATGCTGCATCGACTTGGATTTGATAACATTCTATTCTATCAACATATTATTACATATTACTCTCAACATCTTGAAAACGTCCAAATTTCTTTGTTGAGGTCCAGGCATGTTTCATTATCAATTCAGGACTCTTTACAAATCACTGTTGTTCAAACTGTATTTCATCCACTTTTACATAAACCTGAAATGTTTATGCCGTCACCAGACAGTCGAATTATATAAGAATGGCCTTAGGGATGGCATTAGCACTATTTAACAACAGTAGTTGTGCCTTCTCATAGCTAAAATATAGAAAATTATAATTATACTTTAACTATTGTTTGTGTGTGTAGATGGGTATGATAAGATTCCCTTGTAAACTGTAAGAAAGAAATAACTACGATTTATATTTGCTCATTCTTTTCTTCAAATGTATTGTGTGAAAGAAATGTTTAGTCCCTCGGTACAACTAATCTATCAAATATAGTAGTATTACATAAGAAACAAAATTCAGTTTGAAATGTTCTATTGTAATAACTTAACTAAGTTTCTTTTAAGAATTCGGAAACGTATAATTCACATAAATGTTATTAAAAATATAATACTTTTTAAGTTAAATGTTTTATTTATTTGATGTTCATTCCTTTGAAGTTGCACATTTGAGCTAATTTTCTCTGTCTTTTAGAATTATTATCTAGATACAGTAAATTTAGTACTGGTTAGTGTGAAAACAACCGTTTAATTGAGTAGGAATGTTTCCTTCACAAAAATTAAACAAATTGTAAAAGAGTAATACTTTGTATTCAATGAAAGCTTAGCGTTCTTTCAAGAGGCGTGAGATTGATGTTGTTGTAGACAAAAGGTGTAATCACAAATGTATTACTTTATGCGAGTCTTTCAATAAAACATTCCTAAAGCGATTGTTCTCAGCGATCTACATGAGTTATATGCAGTTTTTTAATTGATAGATATTAGAATTTCGGTTGAACTTCGTTAAATAAGCCTAGTGTAATTCAGCTCCGCAACTGTTGTTAATGAAATGATACAGAATATATTACATTAAAAGTGGCTAACAAACAAGTATACTGGTATAGTTAATGTTGGTTAAACATCGCTATTTCTGCCGCAGATTAGGTTTAAATGTTATATGACAAAGGAAGTTGAATATCGTAACAATAATTCCTGGTTTTTATACATATTTTCTGTTCTGATGACGAATCAAAATGGGATACTTAATGGTATAATAAAGGTGCTGTATGTGATCAGTTATTTTTATGTCAGGATCATTAAACAACCTGGTGGTGAATATTTCATATATATATACCTGTAGCTACATTGTTTACAGTAGTATACCTGTAGCTACATTGTTTACAGTAATATATTTGTAGTTACATTGTTTACAGTAATATATTTGTAGTTACATTGTTTACAGTAATATATT